>NC_080555.1:3980000-4147500 GCF_028640845.1 Ahaetulla prasina | reverse complement strand
CCACTTCAATTGCTTTACGACCAACACGTTCGCTTAACTGCCATGCAGAAGCTTGAAAAGCTGGGGGGCGATGAAAAAAAATAATTGCCGGTTCAACTACGGCCCTAAGTTGAGGATTACCTGTACACAATCCTTCCTCTCTACATGAATCCGAGAAAGCTTGAGGACTAGCCTCTTTCACTGGCTTGAGTAGAGAGAAGGGGGGGGAGGGTAGCCAAAAGGACGGGTCCAGAAGCCCCCAAGTTCAACCCCGTCCCTCCCTTGCCCAAACCCGCTAATAATCACCTTTTATTCCTCCTGATCTGAATTAGAAAAGTTTAGAATTTTTTTTAAAAAAAATTCAAAATCTACCTGCCACGATCGCCCAAAATGAACGTCTTAAAAATCAGAATCAAAACTGCGGAAAATCAGTCCCCACTGATAGCTGGTAGGATGGAGGCGATAAGAACCGTTCCCTTCCGGGAAGGTCTTCTCTTTGCAAAGTCAGGGGTCCGACTGGATGACCTCTCAGGGCCCAACTCTGTAAACTCAATCCATCCTTTTCAATCCTTGAACTCCCTTGCCAAGGGTCTGTTTCATCTGACATCTCCGCCTCCCCCCCCAAACACCCCTGTTTTGGATCCCGACGTGCTAGATTAAAAACAGTAATAATTTCAATTTCTCGTCTTCCCCTGCCAATGTAACGGCCTTTCGGATAACGATACCCAAACCCGCTTTGCCAGCAAACCAAACTTCTCCACCACCACCCCATTATTCCCACAACCGAAGCGAGGACCCGGGTCAGTCCCTTCACTCCAAGCCCAAAGCCCCAAACTATCTATATAGTTTCCAGCCTACTTTTTAAATCACGGTCTAAAAATGTAAATAATAAAATAATAGATAGATAGATAGATAGATAGATAGATAGATAGGTAGATAGATAGATAGATAGATAGATAGATAGATAGATAGATAGATAGATAGATAGATAGATAGATAGATAGATAGATAGATAGATAGATAGATAGATAGATAGATAGATAGATAGATAGATAGATAGATAGATAGACAGACAGACAGACAGACAGATAGATAGATAGATAGATAGATAGATAGATAGATAGATAGATAGATAGATAGATAGATAGATAGATAGATAGATAGATAGATAGATAGATAGATAGATAGATAGACAGACAGACAGACAGACAGGTAAGTAGGTAGGTAGGTAGGTAGGTAGGTAGATAGCTAGATAGCTAGATAGACAGACAGACAGATAGAAAATCAGATAGATAGATAGATAGATAGATAGATAGATAGATAGATAGATAGATAGATAGATAGATAGACAGACAGACAGACAGACAGACAGACAGACAGACAGAGACAGAGACAGAAAGATAGATAGATAGATAGACAGACAGACAGAGACAGACAGACAGACAGACAGACAGATAGATAGATAGATAGATAGATAGACAATACAATTGATAGGATAGATAGATAGATAGATAGATAGATAGATAGATAGATAGATAGATAGATATTGAGAAATAGAGAGAGAGAAATAGAGAGAGAAATAGAGAGATAGATATTGAGAAATAGAGAGAGAGAGAAATAGATAGATAGATATCGAAAAATAAAGAGATAGAGATAGAATAATAGATAGATAGATAGATATCGAGAAATAGAGAGAGAGAGATAAATAGATAGATATCGAAAGATAAATAGATAGATAAATAGATGGGATAGTGAAATAGAGAGATACACTAAATCAGTGATGGCTAACTTTTTTGCCATCACGTGCCAAAAGCATGGGGCAGGAGGATTGTGCATGTGTGTGTCCACACCCATAATTCTATGCGCCCTGCCCCCCACCCATGTGTTAAAGAGGCACAACAAAGACCCACAACATCAAACAAGGTGAGAGGCCAGCAGGTGAGATGCTCGTTTGTGTGTGTGTGTGTGTCCATTTTGCTCCCCCGCTCCCGTCTCCAGCGGGAGGTACCTGGGCTTCTCCGAGGCCCAGCTCGATGGCCTCTAGAGACTTCCTCAGGAGCAGGGCCTTCTCCTGGGCGGCGCAGTTTTCGTGCTGCTGTTGCGGCTGCTGCTCCAGCCGGCTGACGGTCTCCAGCAAAGCCGCCAGGAGGGAGTGGTGCTCGCTGCGCAGGGTCTCCAGGCCTTGGACCACGGCCTTGGTTCCCAGCACGATCTCATCCTGGCTCATCTTCTCCAGCTTCTCCTCCCGGGGGTACAGCATGGTGGCCATCGCCCAACCTGGAGTGGGGGAGATTAACAAGAGTTGGAAGGGACCTTGCAGGTCATCTAGTCCAACCCGCCCCACCCCCACCCCTTCCCGGCCAAGCAAGGAGGCCCTACATCTGTACTCTACCTAGGATCGAACTCACAACCTCCTGATTGTGAGGCAAGAGAGGAAGGGGCAAAGGGTTGGTGGGTGGGTGTTAGAGGGAGAAAATGCGTGAGAGTGAGAGGGGTAGACTTTCCTCCTTCCCTCCCTTTTTTCTTCCTTCCCTTCCCTCTATCACTTCCTCCTCCTTTCCTTCCTTCCTTCTTCCTTTCCCTCCTCCTTTATTCCTTCCTTCCTTCTTTCCTCCCATCTTTATTCCTTTCTCCATTCCTCTATATTCCTTTCTTCCTTAGTTGATTCTTCCTTCCTTCCTTTCTTCCTTCCTTCCTTCCTTTCTCCCTTCCTTCTCTCCTTTCCTTCCTTCCTTCCTTCCTTTCTTCCTCCCTCCTCCTTCTCCCTTCTTCCTTTCTCCTTCCTCTCTATGCCTTCCTTCCTTAGTTCCTCCTTTCCTTCTATCCTTTCCTCCTTCTCCTTTCCTTCCCTCTATTCCTTCCTTCCTTAGTTTCTTCCTCCTCCCTCCTTCTCCCTTCTTCCTTCCTTCCTCTCTATGCCTTCCTTCCTTAATTAGTTCTTTTTCTCTTCTTCCTTTCTCCTCCTCCTTCTCCCTTCTTCCTTCCTTCCTTTCTCCCTCCCTTCCTCTCTATGCCTTCCTTCCTTAATTAGTTCCTTCTTTCCTTTCTCCTCCTCCCTTCCTCTATTTCTTTCTCCCTCCCTCCCTCCCTTCCCTCTTTATTCCTCCCTCCCTCCCTTCCCTATTCCTTCCTTTCCCTTCCCTTTCTTCCTCCTCCTTCTCCCTTTCCTTCTCTATCCTTTCCTCCCTTTAGTTCCTTGTTTCTCATTTTCCTTTCTCCCTCCTCCCTTCCCTCTTAATTCCTTCCTTCCTTAGTTCCTCCTTTCCTCCTCCTCTTTCTCCCTCCCTTCCTATTCCTTCCTTCCTTCCTTTCTTCCTCCTCCTCCTCCCTTTCCTTCTATCCTTTCCTCCCTTTAGTTCCTTGTTTCTCATTTTCCTTTCTCCTCCTCCTTCCCTCTTAATTCCTTCCTTCCTTCTTCCTCCTTTCCCTCCCTCCCTCTTTCTCCCTCCCTTCCCTATTCCTTCCTTTCCCTTCCCTTTCTTCCTCCTCCTCCTCCCTTTCCTTCTCTATCCTTTCCTCCCTTTAGTTCCTTGTTTCTCCTTTTCCTTTCTCCCTCCTCCCTTCCCTCTTTATTCCTTCCTTCCTTCCTTAGTTCCTCCTTTCCCTCCCTCCCTCTTTCTCCCTCCCTTCCCTATTCCTTCCTTTCCCTTCCCTTTCTTCCTCCTCCTCCTCCTCCCTTTCCTTCTCTATCCTTTCCTCCCTTTAGTTCCTTGTTTCTCCTTTTCCTTTCTCCCTCCTCCCTTCCCTCTTTATTCCTTCCTTCCTTAGTTCCTCCTTTCCTCCCTCCTCTTTCTCCTCCCTTCCTATTCCTTCCTTTCCCTTCCCTTTCTTCCTCCTCCTCCTCCCTTTCCTTCTCTATCCTTTCCTCCCTTTAGTTCCTTGTTTCTCATTTTCCTTTCTCCCTCCTCCCTTCCCTCTTTATTCCTTCCTTCCTTCCTTAGTTCCTCCTTTCCCTCCTCTTTCTCCCTCCCTTCCTATTCCTTCCTTTCCCTCTCTTTTCCCTCCTCCTCCTTCTTCCTCTCCCCTAGCAAACAATGGCTTCGCAATGACCACTTCAATTGCTTTACGACCAACACGTTCGCTTAACTGCCATGCAGAAGCTTGAAAAGCTGGGGGGCGGTGAAAAAAAATAATTGCCGGTTCAACTACGGCCCTAAGTTGAGGATTACCTGTACACAATCCTTCCTCTCTACATGAATCCGAGAAAGCTTGAGGACTAGCCTCTTTCACTGGCTTGAGTAGAGAGAAGGGGGGGGAGGGTAGCCAAAAGGACGGGTCCAGAAGCCCCCAAGTTCAACCCCGTCCCTCCCTTGCCCAAACCCGCTAATAATCACCTTTTATTCCTCCTGATCTGAATTAGAAAAGTTTAGAATTTTTTTTAAAAAAAATTCAAAATCTACCTGCCACGATCGTCGTCAAAAATGAACGTCTTAAAAATCAGAATCAAAACTGCGGAAAATCAGTCCCCACTGATAGCTGGTAGGATGGAGGCGATAAGAACCGTTCCCTTCCGGGAAGGTCTTCTCTTTGCAAAGTCAGGGGTCCGACTGGATGACCTCTCAGGGCCCAACTCTGTAAACTCAATCCATCCTTTTCAATCCTTGAACTCCCTTGCCAAGGGTCTGTTTCATCTGACATCTCCGCCTCCCCCCCCAAACACCCCCGTTTTGGATCCCGACATGCTAGATTAAAAACAGTAATAATTTCAATTTCTCGTCTTCCCCTGCCAATGTAACGGCCTTTCGGATAACGATACCCAAACCCGCTTTGCCAGCAAACCAAACTTCTCCACCACCACCCCCATTATTCCCACAACCGAAGCGAGGACCCGGGTCAGTCCCTTCACTCCAAGCCCAAAGCCCCAAACTATCTATATAGTTTCCAGCCTACTTTTTAAATCACGGTCTAAAAATGTAAATAATAAAATAATAGATAGATCGAAAGCAGGAGGTCATTTCCTCCATCTGGACCCCTCTAAGCTTCGAGACAATCTGGATTTTACAGGCTAGGATTGGCTGGGAATTATTGCTTTTCAAATCTCACCCCCACCCCCCCAACACACACACCTAAAAAGATTTCTCACGCCTGTCCAGTTTTTGTTAATGCAATTCTTGAGTCTCCCCAGGAGGGGGCTAACGTCCCGGACATTACCGACGCAATGCGGCGCTGAGTGAGTCCTTCGCTCGGCCGATTTCAACCGACATCTCCATCACCTCCTCCTTCTCCAATTCTTCCCCCCACCCTCCCCACTCCTCAAATATCTGCCACCCGGATTTCTGCCGCTTCCCAAAATTCTCATTCCCCCCTCTCTCCCCCCCGCCTGAGCTGCTTCCCCCAAAAAAACAGATGCTAAATTTTGCCAAGGGTGACAAAACTGAACCAAACTGCATCCCAAGTGGTTCTTAAACATCTTTTTTTTTTTAAGATGCAAAAAGAGAGAGAGAGAGAGAGAGAGAGAGAAAAGAAATGCATGACATAGTTTGTCTTGCAAACTCTAAAAATCTTTAAACTAACTCTTTACACTAACTCTTTATTTATTTAAGTAAATTTAATTTATACAAATAGAATAGAACACAACTGAATAGATAATAAAATAGGAATAGAAAATAGGAATAGAATATAGGAAATGAATAGAATAGAATAGAATGGAATAGAAAATAGGAATAGAAAATAGGAATAGAATATAGGAAATGAATAGAATAGAAAATAGGAAATGAATAGAATAGGATAGAATGGAATGGAATAGAAAATAGGAATAGAATATAGGAAATGAATAGAATAGAAAATAGGAATAGAAAATAGGAATAGAATATAGGAAATGAATAGAATAGAATAGGATAGAATAAAATAAAATAGAATAGAATAGAAAATAGGAATAGAATATAGGAAATGAATAAAATAGAACAGAATAGAAAACAGGAATAGAAAATAGGAATAGAATATAGGAAATAAATAGAATAGAATAGAACAGAAAATAGGAATAGAATATAGGAAATAAATAAATAGAATAGAATAGAATAGAATAGAATAGAATTTTTTATTGGCCAAGTGTGATTGGACACACAAGGAATTTGTTCTCAGTGCATAAGCTCTCAGTGTACATAAAAGAAAAGATCATCAAGAATCATAATGTACAACACTTCATGATAGTCATAGGGTACAAATAAGCAATCAGGAAACAATCAATATCAATATAAACCGTAATAAATTTAAACAGTATCAATCTTTATACTAAAAATTCCAACAACTGGAAAAAAGAGACCCTCCCTTTTCTTCCCAAACTCTGCATGGGATGTTGGGACGACAACTTTCAAGTTGTTAAAAAAATCCTCCTCATCATCATTCATTGATATATTTTTTTTTTGTCTTTCACATCCGGTCCTTGAAATCCCCTTAGTTAAATGAACCTTCCGACAAGTGGGAACTTTTGCACGGATTTGTTTTTGCCGGGAGTTAGTTTGGTTTTTTTCCACCGAAGGAGAATTTGCTCAACCTTCCGGATAACTGTCTATGTCATTATTATCATCATCAGGAAAATCTTGTTTTTTGTTTTTTTTCCCCTGACAAAGCTTTGCAAAAAAAAAAAAAAGGAGGAGGAAGGAGCGCACGAACTTTCTGAAGACAAGCAAGCCCGGATTTAAAAAAATAGGCCACGCCATCATCATATGCCAGTCAATGTCAATTCTCTTGGGTCGAATAAACCCGTCATCAATCCAACCGGTTTAGAGGCGAGGAACAAACCCAGGTACGCCTTATTTAAATGGTGCCTTTTCCAGGGTAGCAGAAGGATGGAAAAAAAACAGACCCAAGTCGGAAAAACTAAAAAAATCTAATCGAAGAGATATTTAATCACCTTAGAACCTCTAGGGAAAATAAAAATCAGCTTGACTCAGGAATTCAGCATCACCTCCTGCTTAGAATTTGTAAGAATTTGTAAGATTTTCCAAGGTGGTGGTGGTGGAATTTATTATTATATTTCCCGATTTTCTTTTAAAGAAGTTGCCGGCTTGCTCTTTGCCTTCAGCAAAAGTTAAATAAAGCAAGCTCCCTTTTGGTTGGTTGGTTTGTTGGTGTTGGGGATCCCAGTTCCCATAAGGCAGGGCCAGTGGCTGGGGGTGATGGGCCCACGGAGGGCCTGAAGTCCCTAATTTTAATTTGTCCTGGGGAAAGAAAGGAGTCTTAATGGACTTTTTTAGCCCTTTCCACAATTTATCAGACCTGGAGGGGAAGATCGAGATAGTGTTGTCCAGGGGCTAATTTTATTTGGGGGAGGGGAAGAAAATCTTTCTCTTATGCCCCCCCCCAACTTTTGCATTTTCTCAGGCCTGTCTCTCCCTCCATCAATTCACCCCCTCCCTCCAAAGCAGGCAGTTCCAAGTTCGAATCCGAGTAAGGGTATGGCTAGCTGATGAGAGCTAAGTAGCTTGAAATACACCTATACCAGTCTGCCTTTCTTTATCAGCAAAATATATTTGGTACATTTTTATCTATCTATCTATCTATCTATCTATCTATCTATCTATCTATCTATCTATCTATCTATCTATTTATCTATCCACATACACACACACTTATACATATATATGTACACATATGCATATACTTATACATACATACACACACATACATACATATATAGGCCTTGCTTGACCCTCAAAGCATTGCTACGGTTGAAAAAGAATAGAGAAAGAGAGAGGGGATAGACAGATAGATATCGAGAAAGGATAAATGATAGATAGGTAGATAAGATAGATATAGAGAGAGGATAGAAAGGGAGAGAGAGAGAGGATAGATAGATAGATAGATAGATAGATAGATAGATAGATAGATAGATAGATAGATAGATAGATAGATAGATAGATAGATAGATAGATAGATAGGATAGATGATAGATAGATAGATATAGAGAGAGGATAGATAGATAGATAGATAGATAGATAGATAGATAGATAGATAGATAGATAGATAGATAGATAGATAGATAGAGGATAGATAGATAGATAGATAGATAGATATAGAGAGAGGATAGATGATAGATAGATAGATAGATAGATAGATAGATATAGAGAGGATAGATAGATAGATAGATAGATAGATAGATAGATAGATAGATAGATAGATATAGAGAGAGGATAGATGATAGATAAGATAGATGGATAGATGATATAATGATAGACAGATGAGATAGATGATAGATAGAAGTATTGATAACGATATGATAGAGGTAGAGGCATAGATAGATGATATACGGTAGATATAAGGAAGGGAGGGAGGGAGGGAGGAAGGAAGGATTTTTTTTAGTTTTAGTAATCCTTTAAAGGTCAAGCAAGGCCCTTTACATTCGGGGTCTCCTTCTGGGCAATTTCTCCTTTTTGGGGGGTGGGGGGTGCACCCCTCCTTGATGGCCAGGACTTCAGGGTGCCTCTTTCCCCAGTCCTACCGCCAATGTCTTACCAAAGAGGGCATTTCCCAGCCTTTCGCCTGAAGGGGACCTGAGTGACCTCCAAACTCCCTTTCAGGGATTTAAAACCCAGCCCCCCAAAATCCCCAGGACCCCCCCCTCATTCCTTTCTGGGAAGACCCCCAACACCCCCCCAGCTTAATTGGCATTGGGGGGGTCTCCCTCTCATTTCGCCCACCCCTTGGACTAACCAGACCCTTCTGGGCTTTTTTTGGGGGGGATCACCCCCCTCTCCCTTTTTCTCTTCCCCCCCCCAATTCAATGAATGGGCTGGGTGATCCTGGAAGGTGGAGACCCCCCCCCATCCTCGCGCCCCCACCCCCAGGAGAGGGGCTAAGAAGAAGGAGGGGCCCTAGCAAAAACTGCCCACCCCTTTTTAGACTTCCTGAAGGGAGGGGAGGATCCTTTCAAGCAAGCAACCCCCTTCCCCCAATTCTGCAGGCCCCAATTTGGGAAGGCTGCTTCTCCTTCCTGAGCCCCCCTTTCCTTGGGGAGGGGGGGATGAGGAGGGGTCTTTGCGGCCCCCCCCACTTTGGGAACCCTCAACCCCCCCTCCTTTGCACCCCAAAAGGAAGACCCCCCTCTTTTAAAGGGTGGGGGGGATCTTCAGCTTGAGGGAGAGCCCTTTACGTTAGGGGGGGGAGGAAGAGCGATAAAGGGGGGGGCAGAAGGAGAAAGAAGGGACCCCCACACACACCTCGCCCTCCTTCCTACCTGCGCGCGCAGCCCTGGCTCGACCGGTGCGGCTTCCAGCCCGGCGGACTCACATCCTTCCCGGCAGGCTTTGCGGCACCGGCGAGCGCGCGGCCCCGCCCCCAAACAACCGCCTTAAAGGGGAGGCGAAGGAAGGAGGGAAGCAGGGAGGGGAAAAAGAGCGTCGGAGGACAAATAAGCCTGCGGGCTTCGCGCCGCCTCCCCGGCGGCCCCGCCCGCGCCGCTTCTCTTAAAGGGGAAGGCGCCGCCCTGCTGGTGCTCTCCGCTTGGACGGGGAGATGCTCCAGTTTGCAATAATATGAAATATAATATACTATGCCATCATATGTTATATTATATTATATTATATTATATTATATTATATTATATTATATTATATTATATTATATTATATTATATTATATTATATTATATTATATTTGTATTATATACTGTACTATACCATATAATAAATATTATTATAACATTTATTTTATTTATTTATTTATTTATTTATTTTGTCACAACAATATATGTAGGTATCATACAAAAAGATTATACAGTATATAAACACATATACATATACTACACCATACTACACCATAATATAATAAATATAAATTATATCTATTATATGATTATACTATACTATACTAGAATAAATATAAATTATAACATATATAAGAGGAGTCACCAACTGTGGTCACTTTAAGTCTTGGACTTCAACTTCCAAAATTCCCCAGCCAGCAAAGCTGGCTGAGGAATTCTGGGAGTTGAAGTACACAAGTCTTAAAGCGGCCATGGTTGGAGACCCCTGATATATACTATACTATACTATACTATACTATAATTGTAGCATAGTATAATATAATATAATATAATATAATATAATATAATATAATATAATATAATATAATATAATATAATATAATATAATATAATATAATATAATATAATATAATATAATGTATAATATGAAGTATAATAAAATAAAAGGCAGGGGGTAGTTGTTGCAGAAGCGGTCACCCATCTCAACGTGTTCCTGGTTGGATGTTGCATGGCAAAATATATGATGGGGGTGTGGAGGAATACCATGTTGGAGAAAGGCAGGGTGCACGATGAGGACTAGGATCTTGACTTTGATTAGGGAGAGCGGTGCAGGCAAGCAAAATGCCTGATTTACACTCGGGTGGAGGTGGGGGAAGGGGTGGCGGTGTGTATGTGTGTGGAGGTTCCCAGGTCTAATCTCAGCTTTCCCTAATCTCTCATCCTGTCTAATTTTCATTCATTTTATTTTCATTCATTCATTTTAATTCAGTGCCTAATTCAGGGAAACTGATGTGCTGGGAATCTGGACAGCCCCTAAACCACTGGGACGGGGGGGGGGCCCGAAAAAAATTGGGATGTGTGAATTTCTCATACATACAGGCAGACCTCGACTTACGACAGTTCCTTGAGTGACCAAAGGTTCCATAGCATTGAAAAAAGAAAATGTGACTTATGGCTGTCTTTCGCACTCGTGACCGTTACAGCAGCCCCCCCCCCCCCCCGGGAGCCATTTAAGATTCAGACGCTTGGCAACTGACTCATATTTATGACGGTTGCGGGGGTCCCGGGGGGTGGGGTGTCACGTGATCCTTTCTGGCCGAACTTCTGACCAGCAAAGTCAACGGGGAATTCACTTAATGACCGTGGTGACTAATTTAACCACCACAGTGGTCCGCTGTCCGCTTAATAACATGGGGCAAGAAGGGAGATAAATTGGGGCAAAAGTTAACCAATGCCTCGCTTAGCAACAGAAATCTCGGGCTCAATTGTGGTCGTTAGTCAAGGACTCCCTCTATCAACTATTTGACTTGGGAGCTGGGCTCTTTGCCATTTTGGGTGGTCTGGAAAAAACTGGGTGGGTGGGGGACTTTTCCTCATGTGGTTTCTAGTTTCTCTACTGCCACATTCCGGACGCTCCAATCTCGGCTGAAAGTTTTTCTTGCATTCTTTCTTCCTCCTTTCTGGATAGTTAACGATTTGCCTCCATCCATCCATCCAATCAATCTATCACAACCCATCTCAATCAAATCATAGCCCATGTCAATCAATCAATCACAACTCCCCTTAATCAAATCAATCACAGCCCATGTCAATCAATCAATCACAACCCACCTCAATCAAATCATAGCCCATGTCAATCAATCAAACGCCCCTCAATCAAATCAATCACAGCCCATGTCAATCAATCAATCACAACCCACCTCAATCAAATCAATCACAGCCCATGTTAATCAATCAATCACAACCCACCTCAATCAAATCAATCACAGCCCATGTTAATCAATCAATCACAACCCACCTCAATCAAATCAATCATAGCCCATGTCAATCAATCACAACCCACCTCAAATCAATCATAGCCCATGTCAATCAATCACAACCCACCTCAATCAAATCAATCACAGCCCATGTCAATCAATCAATCACAACCCACCTCAAATCAATCACAGCCCATGTCAATCAATGACAACCCACCTCAATCAAATCAATCACAGCCCATATCAATCAAATCAATCATGACCCACAATCAATTCAATTCAATCAATCAATCACAACCCACCTCTATCCAATCCATCCATCCATCCACCACAACCCCCCCGAATCAATCAATCCAACCAATATTTGAAGCACTTTATGAAACAAATCCACCTCGAGAGATAGATAGATATATTTAAAAAAACACAATTTATTTAATGAAAAAAAAACAAACCCCAAAATCAACCCAGAAGGAAGTGGTTGAGGGACAACGGAACTCCCGAAGGATCAAATGCATTAAAACGCCAATCCGGCTATGAACCCAAAAATTCTGAATATGGATCATTGGGGGAAGAGGTGGGGATGCGGGGGAGGGAAATCCCTTGAAATCTGCATTCCGAACGGAGAGGAACCAGCACAGTTACAAAAAAAAAAAGAAAAAGAAAATATATATATATATATATATATACAAAACTCATATTTATGTACAGTAGCCAAGTTAACGGACCACGTGGAAATTTCCGATCATTCCAAAATCAAAAGGATGTGCAAATTCGACACAGCGTGTACAAGAAAACACCCACGGTCCTTGAATGGAGTCACTGTAACAGTCAAGACGGGGGGAGCGGGGGAGGCTTGGCGGCGAGACGGCAAAGGGGGACGTTTTCGAGGCGGGGAACCAGAAGATACCCACACCCCAAAAAACAGGGGTCTTTTGGGGGGGGATGTCCCCATTTTTTGAGCTCCTTTTGCAGACCGAAAGAGAGGCGTGGGTCTCCGTTGTACCTATCCTCAGGATCGCATCCCACTTGTTGACTTCAGTCCGGAAAGAGAAATTCTCGCACCGTTTTCCCACGGTCTTCTGAGCCACCAGCTCGGTGGTCCGTGGCTCAGGAGCATGAATCTTTTTTTGGACCACCCTGTTCTCGATTAGGGTCTTCTTCCAACCCTCCAACCCTTTGGGAAATTGGATGGAAATTTGGAGCGGGCGACAAAGTGTCGAGACTCGATGGTTTCTCTGGTCCATTTTTCTGGGGTCTTTTTCTTGCCCGGTTTTGGCAAGAGGGATGCCAAGCCTCTCTCTGGAGCAGCAGGAATATTCAGAATTGTGCTTAAATTATATAAGTCCTCTGCTCCAGAAGGAAGGATAGTGCCATCGTCCCTTTTGATGGAAATGGGGACATTGTCCCCTTGGAACAAAAAGTCCGCCATGGATGGGAAAACAGGTAGGCGAACTCTCACCAGAAAGAGCCAAAACCAGGGGGAAAATAAGAAATATGGGAATTGTAGACGCTGAGATTTTTAACCAGGGAAATGAGATCCTTTCTAAGTTGAGTTGACCCCTGCAAGATTTAAAGGGGGATCTCACTAACTGGACCTAAAGTCTTTTTGGTTGGTTGGTTGGTTGGTCGGTCTTTATTCTCATTATTTTTTTTTACCTTTTGATCCAAAACTGAACTCTGGGGGGAAAAAACGTAGGAAAGACTGGACAGGAAGCTGCACACCCCGTTTGGGGGTCAGTGGGTGGGCAAAACTCACCCGGTGGGAGTGTATCAAAGAGCTCCCTTAAAAAGGGGGAACAATTTCTTTTATTGCTGATTATAAACGGAGATCAAGAGTTGTGAGCTTGCTTAAAGGGGAGAAATAAAATAAATTTTTAAAAAAGGACGGGAGGTTAAGACAGCATCCATTTATCCCCCTGGAACTCTAGCGTCTAGGTTTTGCTTTGTTTAGAGGTGCGTGAAAGGGATGATGAAAAAAAAAAAGGATAGTGTGGGAAGAAAACAATCAGAGGTGAAGAGGTCTCCCCGCTGGATCAGTTCAGACTTACAAAAATTTGTTTTTCTTGGAGCACAGCTGTAGACATGATCCCTATTCTAAATTTGCGGGGCCTGTAGTTCTACCTTCTCGCTGCAAAATCCCCGGTTTTTTTTCCTTTCCAAAATTACGGGCTTTCGAACGAAGACAATCCAGCAGGTTTTGAGATGGTGTGAATTCCCACCTGGAGTGTTTCTTTCTTTTTCTTTTTGGCCAATTCTTGGTTTCTTTCCTAAAACTGGGACAGGGATGAGGCTAGGATCCCACCTGGCAAATAGGTGGAGGTGCCGAGTGGCTTCCACGGCGAGACGTCAGAAAAACGGTGCAGGAGAAGGGAAGAGGTTTGGATTGAAGGGTGGGGGTCTTTTTGCCCTTTGTATTATGGGATGCCCCCATGACACTCCAGAAATGGCGGTTAGCAGGCTGAGCAAGAATAGGGGAAAAAATCCTACCCACCCCACCTTCCGTGGGGTTGCCGATCTTCTCCACCGCTTTTCGTGGTCGGAGAGACAGAGCTAGTCCGGTTCTGCGAGGAAGAGGCCGGTTCGCACGAGAGGGAATGTTCTGTCCACTCTTCCCCAGCCAGTGGAGTTACGGAGAAAGGTGACCGCTGCTAACAGCCGGGGGTTGTTAAGCAACCCTCCGGGAGCTTTGCCGTGTTTGTGCTTCTAGAAAAGCCGAAACGAGACAAACATATTTGAGAAAACATCTCCGGAGTCGTCCGGTGGCTCAGCAGAGGATGGAACAGGAGGCGGCGAAGACGACAAGTTTTCCACGGATCGCGAGTTCGCTGATAGGCTCTTTTGGAAGACTCCGGCACCGGCATGCCGACCCAGCTCAAGGAAGAGAAGTGGTCCGCGGTCCAATGAGTGGACGGGAGTGATCTGGAGTGATCAGAAGATTCGGTTCTCGAGTGGCAGCACGCTCAGCACGGATGAGAGGCCAGAGGCCCACGGCACGATGTGGCGGTACGCGTTATAAAAGCAGTTGGCGGGCCAGGTCCTTGGCTGGATTGAAAACAACCCCCCCCTCTGTTTTGGGTGGGTTCGGGACCCTCCCTCCCACCCACCCCACCCACCCCTCTCCAGCAAAGCCCGATCGAGACACAGGAAACGCAACACGGGTGAAGTGAGCTCAGCGCAGCTCTCGGTTGGCGGATGGTTCGGATGGAGGTGGCGGCGCGACGCCGCGGCGGAGCCAGGAGGGCGCGGGAAGGCGTCCTTGCCGTCCCCCTTTCAAGCTGGCTTGGTGCCAAAAAGTCCCACGGGGAAGTGCTTGACATGGGTGGGCCACTGGGCGGCCAGCTGAAAGAACTTGATGTCGCTCCATTCCACTCCATCGATGGAAACTACAAAACAACGGAAGGGAGTTTTTGGTCAGTGGGTCAGGCAGCCTTATCTAAAGCTGCACTTATATTGAGAGAACCAGCTTAGACCAGGGATGAAGGCTAGAAAGCAGGAGACAGGGAGTTCTAGTCCCACCTTACGCATGAAAGATGGCTGGGCGACTAGGGGTCAATCACCAGCAGACGAGCATTCTAGTCCCTCCTTAGGCATGAAAGCCACCCTGGTTACTTTGGGCCAATCACCAGGAGACGGGGAGTTCTAGTCCTGCCTTAGGCATGAAAGCAGGTTGGGTGACAAGAGGGCAATGACCAGGAGATGGTGAGTTCTAGTCCTGCCTTAGGCATGAAAGCTGGCTGGGTGACTAGGAGCCAATCACCAGGAGATGGTGAGTTCTAGTCCTGTCTTAGGTATAAAAGCAGGTTTGCTGACAAGGGGCCAATGACCAGGAGACAGGGAGTTCTAATCCCGTTTTAGGCATGAAAGCCAGCCTGGTTACTTTGGACCAATCACCCAGGAGACGGGGAGTTCTAGTCCTGCCTTAGGTATGAAAGCAGGTTGGGTGACAAGGTGCCAATGACCAGGAGACGGGGAGTTCTAGTCCCTCCTTAGGCATGAAAGCCAGCCTGGTTACTTTGGGCCAATGACCAGGAGACGGGGAGTTCTAGTCCTGCCTTACATATGAAAGCAGGTTTGCTGACAAGGTGCCAATGACCAGGAGACGGGGAGTTCTAGTCCTGCCTTAGACATGAAAGCTGGCTGTGGGGAAAACAGGAAGCGGGAGGAAGATTAGGTCTATTCACTGCCTTAAGTTCTCCTTGGTCTGCTCTATGTCTCCTCTGCTTGGAAATCCTTCTCCGGGGGACTATCACAAGTCCCGCCCCTCAAAAGCCCCTCCCCTCAAAAGCCCCTCCCCCCCAGAGCCTTACCTTTCATCATCGTCTGCTGCTGTTTGGCCGAGCAGATGAGCCGGCTGATGCCGTCGATCAATTGGCTCTTGGAATCGACTTCTCTCTCTTTGGGTTTCTTGCTCAGGAAAATGGTGGGCACTAGAAAGAGGAGACACACCAGTTGGGGACAATTCGGTGCTGCCGGAAAGCAACAGAACGAGACGATTCCTTTGGACAAAGGTCAACAGGCAGCTAGTCCTCAAGGATCCCCTCGGGAGGCAGCGTAGGGCAGCTATAAGCGGCTGCCCCTCGGGACATCCCGACGGATGCTTCTCGTGGTGGAGAGAGACAGGGCTTCTGTCCTCCATCCCTGTTCTGACCTAGGCTTCTCCAGTAGCACGAAGCCGAGTCCTTGTCCCGATAAATTTACAGCGAATTTCTCTCCAGCAAAGTCTTTCCTCTCCCACAGCCTTTCAAGGTAGTTCTCATTTACCGACCTTTATCAGGCTTGGAGAGCGGCCAGGCCGATATCTTTCAGACGCCGCAATACTTGGCAAGAATGCAGGAAGGAACTTAATTGCCTCCTGCAAACTCCCCTCCCCTTTCGCTCCTCTTTTATTCCCTCTGGAAAGGGCCATTCATCGTCCACCTGTGGCCTTACTCCTGAGTCGACCCTTGTTCTTTAGTTGTTCCCTTCGTTTGGCAACTCTGCGCATGCATGCGCACACTGGGAAACAGGTTCCAGCTGTTCGTCTGCCTCGCTGATGTCTGACTCCGAAGGCAGCTGATCACTGTCAGACGGCCCTGGCCCCCTCTCTGCCTCCGACGCAGAGCCCTCGTCAGAGCCTTCCCCAGACTCCAGAACTGGCCCAGGTTCCTCCCCAACCTCCTCACTGTCCGAATCTGCTGCCACAACGTACCCTTCTTGTTCTTCTCCTTGGTGACGACCGTCATAGCCATGGTCCCCGAGGGCTGGGTCTCCCCGCTGTTGGGAAGCCGCGAGACCTGGACCGAACGGAAGACGCTCTTCAGGGTGTTCTTGGAGCTGCTGTCCTTCTTCTCCCCTTCCTTCCTCTTCTCCGTGGGTTGAGCCAGCCAGTAATCGACCTGCAGGCCGATCACATCGCTGTAAGGGCTGCTCGGAGACCTGGGATCCAGAAGAAGACAGAAGTAAGAAGGGAAAAAAAAGAAGAAGAGCGGGCAAGTAAGTCAATTCGGCACTGCCAGGCAGTCCCCCCTCCCAACTGAAAAACGGCAGCAAGAGAAATGGAGGAGGAAGCCTCAAGCCGGGGTGGGTGGGGGCGGGGACGGGGGAGGGGGGTTCGAAACCTCCAGAAACCCAAGGACGGCCAAAGCATGGGAGCAGCGCTTAGGTCACTTCCTGCCTGAAAACAGGAAGTTCTTTTGCCAAGCGTTGACGGGACAGGAAGTGGTGGCACTGACCTTGGGAGGTGGGGGGAAAGGATGCTGCCTAGGGAAGGATCAGATAAGAGGGAGCCTAGCCCACAGCTGTATAACGGGCAGAGAAAGAGACTCAGAAAGGAGCCGCCGTAACTTCTCAGGCTGGAAAAGAGACAGCGGGAGATGGGTGCTTTCAGACTTGCGAGGTTCGGTGGAAAAGGAAACCTTTACAAGAAAGTAGAATTTAAGCCCGTCTGGTTGGGGGGTTTGGGTTTGTTTTCCTTCCCCTTGCCTGGTTTATTCCAAGAAGGCTTAGAACCGTGACGTGCGAACCTACGGCGCACGCGTGCCCGAAGCGGCATGTTGGAGCCATGTTGCCTGGACTGCGCGGCTGTTGTGTCTTGCCCGCTCTCACCGCAGCCGGGGCCTTCTTATCTGCTTCCGAACGCTGAGGAATGTCCTAGTATGCCTCCTGGCCCCGGCCCTGGCTCCATGCCCAGACAGGCTGAGGAGGAGGAAGCACCTCCTGGCCCCAGCCCTGGCTCCATGCCCAGACAGGCTGAGGAGGAGGGGGCACCTCCTGGCCCCAGCCCTGGCTCCATGCCCAGGCAAACGGAGCAACTAGACTCCTCCCCCTCCCCCACAGAATGTGAGCCTGAGGGAGGCCAATTACCAACAGCTGCCGACTGGAGTGACCCTCGCTTCAGAAGAATTGATAGGCGGCGGCGTCAGAAGGAAGGGAGGGGCAGGCCTGGATAAGTGCTGAGTCATGGAGCCACACCCCATGGCCTATATAAAGGATCTGCTTTCTGGCATTCTCTGAGTCAGGCAAAGTCGAACATATTTTGCTGAAGTCACTTTCTGGTCTCCTGCCTGCCTTGAGGACTTTGCTAGGACTTTGGCAGAGCTGCAGAGGCACGCCTGATTCGGATTTCCCTGACCCGGCCATCAGCGGAGGAGTGGGACACGACAGCGGCGTCGCCCGTTCCTCTTCTGAATTTTCTGGCATGCGCGCACGACGATCAGCTAGCCTTTTTGCGTGCGGCAGTGCTGGAAACTAGAAGAGCTGGTCTTCCGTTTTTCTGCGGGAGCACGCGCACCGGCCAGCTGATCAGCCTTGCCCCACAGAAGCCTCCCCTATCCTATCCCGTTCTCTCCAGAGTTATTTTCAAGTTGGGAGGGGGAGTAGAACGTCGAACTAATTAACATCAGAGTGCGTTAATAAGAATATAGGAAATATTAACGCTCCGATGGTCATTCCCAAAATCCTTTCTTAGTGAGCACCTAGAAGCCAAGAGGAACGTACGTGGCAAATTTCAAGTTCGTAGGCTTTACGGTTCTGGAGATTTCGTGATTACGGCATGAGTGGTTTTCGCTTTTATATATAGAGATTTAGACCATTTAAGCCAGCAGCAGGGTTGTTAAGTGAATCTCCCTTCCCCCTCGACTTTGCTTGTCAGGCGGTCGCAAGAGGGGATCACGTGACACACACACACACCCAGAACACTACGACCGTCATAAATATGAGTCAGCTCTCAAGCGCCTGAATTTTGATCCTGTGGCTGTGGGGAACGGGGGAACGGTTGCGTGAAAACAGTCCTTAGTCACTTTTCCCAGTGCCGTTTTAACCTCGAGCGCTCACACTAAACGAATCGTTGTAAGTCAGGGGCCACCTGTTCTGAGTTTACAGTCACCTAACGGGCTGCTTTAGTATCCACCCTAGAGTGGTGCGGTGGCCTAGAGTGGAGCTCTTGCCTCCCAATCAGGATATTTCTCTCTCTCTCTGGGCACAACGAGAATATTATCTGCCGAACAAAACTCCGCACTGGCGACACGAAGGGCATCCGGCCAGTCAACACTCAGCTAGCTTTATTCAGCTGCCCAGACTCCACCTCGCAAGGGATTAGGAGGTTGTTACTAGAGGATGATGAGTACTGAGATACCTATGGCGCAGTGCAAGAAAATTATTCCCCGTTCTGAAGCTTGGGAGGTGTGTGTGTGTGGGGGTCCAAGACGAAGTCTTCCGCTAAGACCGCGAAAAGAGAAACGTCTGCCGCACCAAAAATCTTGGTGTCTCCTGACTTACTTACCCCACCACAGCCAAGCCGCTGGTCATCGAAGGGGAGGACGGTGGGGTGGCAGAGACGTCCTTGGCGAGACCCGAAGTTGAAGGTGGAGAGGTGGAGGGGACGGTGAGGCTGATGACCGGGGAATCATCCCCCTCTCCTGCAAAGGAAAAGAAGGATGAATGATTTTGTCCCAGGGATGCTGGGAGTGGGGGGGACGGATGGTAGCCACCTTCTCTTCCATCTACTAGATGGGTTTTTTTCTCAACTTTTATCACCTTGAAGGTGGCGTGGACTTCGATTCCCAGAATTCCCCAGCCGACACGAGCCCTTTTTTTTATACTCCAGGAAGCATAAAATACCACTGAGGTTTCCCGCCCCCCCCCCTCTATTATCAAGACGGGCTGGCTATTTCCTAGGCAACGAGGAATGTCATGGCAAGAAAATGGAGAGCGGGGATCCAACTATTTGGAGACAAGGAGCACCTGGGTGAGGCCAGTCTTATAAAAATAAGAATGGCGGGATAAAAATTAACAATAATAAAGGAACGGAAGGGAACAAAAGAGAAGAGAAGAAAACAGAAGAGAAAAGAAGAGAATAAAGAATAGAAGAGAGAAGAGAAAATAGAATAGAATAGAATAGAATAGAAAATAGGAATAGAATATAGGAAATGAATAGAATAGAATAGAATAGAATAGAATAGAATAGAATAGAATAGAATAGAATAGAATAGAATAGAAAATAGGGAATGGAATGGGATAGGATAGGATATACGGAATGGAATGGAATGGAATGGAATGGAATGGAATGGAATAGAAAATAGGAATAGAATATAGGAAATGAATAGAACATAGAATAGAATAGAAAATAGGAATAGAATATAGGAAATGAATAGAATAGAACATAGAATAGAATAGAATAGAATAGAATAGAATAGAATAGAATAGAATAGAATAGAATAGAATAGAAAATAGGGAATGGAATGGGATAGGATAGGATATACGGAATGGAATGGAATAGAAAATAGGAATAGAATAGAATAGAAAAGAAAATATGGAATGGAATGGGATAGGATAGGAAATATGGAATGGAATGGAATGGAATGGAATAGAATAGAATATAGGAAATGAATAGAATAGAATAGAATAGAATAGAAAATATGGCATAGCATAGCATAGTATAGCATAGAATAATGAAATAGAATATGGAATAGAAAATAGAATGGAACGGAACAGAACACAATAGAACAGAGTTTTAATTTAAATAAATACCTGCTGCTGCAGGTGAATCTTCAATGAGCCCCACCTTGACCACCTGGAAGAGGAAGAGAAGAAAGCATTGACTGTGAATCCTTTTCCCAGAAAAAAACAAAAACAACTCATCCAATCAGGAGCCTGCAGATGGAAGCCAAACCTTACTCAGGGACGACACACAGACACACACAAAAACAACTCTACCTATATCGTTTGGATATTTGATTCTCCCCCGCCACAAGCCGAAGGAAAATCCGTGCAATGATGAAAACACCGCCAGGCCCGATTTTCCACCACTCAGTTCTGCTGTTGACTCACCTATGGAATGTCAACTCACCACTCTCAATTAGTTGCAAGCAGGGTCGGGCTGCTGGGGGTTCGCGGGAACCTGTAGCTAAGATTCTGTGCGGTTCGGAGAACTCCCAAATCCCACTCCTGGATGGCCCCGCCCACCCACCCCTCCCCTCCCAGGAGTCCCCATGTGGGCCGTTCTGGATGCTCGGAGGCTCGAGGAGGGTGAAAAATGGGCCTATCAGAAATTTGGGAAGACCAGAAACAGGCCCATTTTTGGCCTCCAGAGGGCCTCCAGAGCCTGGGGAGGCCGTTTTTGCCCTCCCGGAGGCTCGAGAAAAGCCTCTGGATCCTGGGGAGGGCAAAAACACTCCCGCCTCCCGCATGGTGCAGGAGGCTGACTAGGCTACACCCACCATGGCCACGCCCACCCAGCAACCGGGCAGAGAACGCCTTGCTAAAATTTTTGAAGTCCACCCTTGGTTGCAACGGAGAGCAACCCAAGATGGATTGGGCAGCTTCTCGCTTCTTTATGCTACTAAGGCCTACTTGGTTTTTCTCCTCCCCAAAAAAGGCTTCCTTGCATTTCACAGAGAGAGGCACCTTTCCGATTTCTCGCATGAGGGAGATGGCAGGCACAGCTTGCGTGGCTGACTGCACGTGCGTGTGTGAGTCACTCCACTGCCAGACCCGAGGTTGAGTCAGATCACCCGCGATGTCTCACGACAGACAAAAAGTTTCTAAATAAATCAGAGAACGGGGGATCTTTCTGGAAATATAAATCCAGGAGTTGCTTAATACACGTCTTTGTTTCTTGGGGGGATGGATGTTCTCCTCGGTGGCCAGTTCCAGGAAGGAAGGAAGGAAGGAAGGAAGGAAGGAAGGAAGGAAGAGAAGGAAGGAAAGGAAGGAAGGAGGATAGAGAAGGAAGGAAGGGAAGGAAGGAAGGATAGAGAAGGAAGGAGGATAGAGAACAAAGGAAGATAGAAAAGGAAGGAAGGAAGGAAGATAAGAGAAGGAAGGAAAGGAAGGAAGGACGATAGAGAAGGAAGGAAGGAAGGAAGGAGGATAGAGAAGGAAGGAAGGTAAGGAAGGAAGGATAGAGAAGGAAGGAAGGAAGATAGAGACGGAAGGAAGAGAAGGAAGGAAAGGAAGGAGGATAGAGAAGGAAGGGAAGGAAGGAAGGAGGATAGAGGAGGATAGAGAACAAAGGAAGATAGAAAAGGAAGGAAGGAAGATAAGAGAAGGAAGGAAAGGAAGGAAGGACGATAGAGAAGGAAGGAAGGGAAGGAAGGAAGGATAGAGAAGGAAGGAGGATAGAGAACAAAGGAAGATAGAAAAGGAAGGAAGGAAGGAGGATAGAGAAGGAAGGAAAGGAAGGAAGGAGGATAGAGAAGGAAGGAAGGAAGATAGGGAAGGAAGGAGGATAGAGAAGGAAGGAAGGAAGGAAAGGTTAGAGCGGAGGGAGGGAGGGAGCGAAGGAAGGAAGGATGGATGGATGGATTAGAGGGAAGGAGGGAGAGACAGAGGGAGGAAAGGAGGAAAAATTAGAGACGAGGGAGGAAGGAAAGAAGGAAGGAAGGAAGGAAGGGTTAGAACGGAGGGAGGGAGGGAGGAAAGTTTAGAGAGGTGGGAGAGAGGAAGGGAGGGAGGGAAGGAAGGAAGGAAGGGTTAGAGGAAAGATAATTTTTGAGCCACCACCACTGGCCTCTACAGAAAGAAATTAATTAATTTCTGAAGTGCATTTTTAAGGAGTCTGAAGTGGAAACCAAACTTAATAGGTCGGCTGACATGGGTGGCTGCACAGAAAACCAAGGAGGTGATGCTTTTAAAAAGAGGACCCAGACGGAGGCGCATGAGAAACTCTCAATGTTAAAAAAACTCAGAAACGCTGAGTCTCATTGTCCTTTTTTTGGGCAGCTGGCCCTCCACTGCCCAAATGGGCAATCTGGGTGCAACGTCTCTCTTTTTATTGCTCCAATCTTCTGCTTCTCTGCGCAAGGTACAAACTTGGGGGGGGGGGGGGAAATGCAGGTTAACTGCAGCGGGGAAGGCAAGCAGGGGGGGGGGAGGGAAATATTTATTTTTAACTAAGCTGTTGTGAGGATCCTAAAGGCGGAGATGAGTTTGGGGAGAGGGGTGGGGGATAGCCAGGATAGCCCCTATTCTCCCTATTTCTTTCTTTCTTTCTTTCTTTCTTTCTTTCTTATTAAAAGAAAAAAATAAGGCTTCTGGGACTTGAGTGCTGCAGAGCTCTCCGCGCCAGAAATGTTCGATCGATATGGTTCTCTCTTTTTTTTTTAAGAACGGTAATTATATATAGCTCTTTTTTTTTTAAAAAATAAATAAATTATTCGTACGGCATCGACAGAGCTCTTTTGAGAAGCGCTACCTGACCTTGGCTTGACTCAAGGGGTTTATGCATCCTGTCGATCAATAACGATAAATAAGAAGAAAGGCAGATTGGTGTCATGGTGAAGGTGGAGGCCTAGCGACCGGGGGGGGGGGGGGGAAGGTGAGTTCTAGTTCCACCTGAGGCCTGAAAGTCAACTGAGTGACCTTGGGGCCAATCACCGGGAGACGGTGAGTTCTAGTCCTATCTAAAGCATGGAAGCCGGCTGGGTGACCTTGAGCCAATCACCAGGAGACGGTGAGTTCTAGTCCTACCTAAAGCATGGAAGCCGGCTGGGTGACCTTGAGCCAATCACCAGGCGACGGTGAGTTCTAGTCCTACCTAAAGCATGGAAGCCGGCTGGGTGACCTTGAGCCAATCACCAGGCGACGGCGAGTTCTAGTCCTACCTAAAGCATGGAAGCCAGCTGGGTGACCTTGAGCCAATCACCAGGCGACAGTGAGTTCTAGTCCTACCTAAAGCATGGAAGCCGGCTGGGTGACCTTGAGCCAATCACCAGGAGACGGTGAGTTCTAGTCCCACCTAAGGCATGAAAGCCGGCTGGGTGACCTTGAGCCAATCACCAGGAGACGGTGAATTCTAGTCCCACCTAAGGGATGAAAGCCAGCTGGATGATCTTGGGCCAATCACCAGGCGACAATGAGTTCTAGTCCCGCTTTGGGCATGAAACCCAACTGGCTGACCTTGGGCCAATCACCAGGTGTCAGCTAGTCCTACCTAAGGCATGGAAGCCAACTGGGTGACCTTGGGCCAATAACCAGGAGATAGTGAATTCTAGTCCTGCTTAAAGCATGAAAGCCAGCTGGTTGACCTTGGGCCAATCACTAGGTGACAGTGAGTTCTAGTCCTACCTACGGGATGAAAGCCAGCTGGCTGACCTTGGGCCAATCACCAGGAGACAGTGAGTTCTAGTCCTGCCTAAAAGCATGAAAACTGACTGGTTGACCTCGACCAATCACCAAGAGACAGGGAATTTTAGTCCCGCCTAAGGCACGAAAGCCGCTCCTCCCTCTCAGTGCCACCCACCTTGCAGGGCTGTCGTTGTTGTGGGGAAAACAGAAGGAAGAAGGAATAATACGTTTGCCCCCTTGAATTAGTTATAAAAATAATGAAGACGAGCTATAAATATATAAGTAAAAAAACAAACCACAACATCTTTTTGTAATCACCAGCCCCCTCAAGCTTAAAAATCAATTCGCGGATCAACCATGCCCAACCGTTTGCTAACACCCTGGATTTACAGAAAGTGTAAAGATGCTTTGTGTGAGTGTGTGAATAACATTTTATGATATCTTCCGATACAAAAAGGCCGATCCTGCCAAGCCCTTGGCCCAGAAAGATAAAATTAGCCCAAGCATATTTATTATATTTCGTCTCCTAATTGAGGCACCCTTTGGGTTTCAGCCACAACTTCCCGTCAGCGTCCGCCTGGCAAGGGTGACGGGAGAACGAGCCAGCAGATTTATCAAAGACAAACAATCACACCCAGCTGTCTTTTTGGCTCCCCAAAGCTGGGTTTCTTTTTTCTTTTCTTTTTTCTCGTTTACACCTGGGCAAGTGGATTTGGGCACGAAGCCGCCTGAAAACGTAACCGTTTTCCAAAAAATGGCCAAGGATAGGATTCAGCCGGTTCGGGAAAACCGGATGTTAATTTTATATCTGGTTTGCCAAACTGGTAGTTACAAGAATTGGCTGACCTCTCCTACCCCACCCCACTCCTCCCAGGAGTCTCCATGCGACCCATTTTGGATGTGAGGTAAGTGCAGGGCCTGCTCAGAAGCTCTGGGAGGGTGAAAAATGTGCCTCCCAGAGGTTTCGGAAGTCCAGAAACATGCCCGTTTCCAGCCTCCGGAAGGCCTCTGGAGCCTGGGGGAGACCGTTTTCACCCTCCCGGAGGCTCAAGAGAAGCCTCCGGAGCCTGGGGAAGGCCAAAACGCCCCCCACAACATGGTGCAGAAGGCTGAGTAGGCCATGCCCACCCAGCAAGGAACCGGTTGCTAAATTTTTTTAACTGTCTTACCCCAATAAAAGGGATGAACTTCTGGTAGGAATCTTCGTCTTGGCTGCAGACAGAAAAAGGAAGAAGTGGTTATTTCGACAATAAACTGATGTTTAACGTCCCTCTGGAGCGAGTTAGTAAAGTTTGCATCAGCAAACAGACTGCAGGTCTTGTCAAGAAAGACGCGGACGGAAAGCTGAACCTGCAGCCTGGGCTGATGTAGAGCAGGGTTCTCCAACTTTGGCAACTTGAAGACTTGTGGACTTCAACTCCCAGAATTCCACAGCCAGCAAAGCTGGCTGTGGAAATTCTGGGAGTTGAAGTCCACAAGTCTTCAAGTTGCCAAGGTTGGAGACTCCTGATGTAGAGAATAAGAAGGTGATACCATGTTTCTCTGAAAACAAGACTGGGCCTTATATTAATTTTTGCTCGAAAAGACACATTAGGGCTTATTTTCTGGTTAGGTCTTATTTAGGGGGGGAGAATACGGTACTAAATGCATCCATCTGGCTGACAATCTTAACTGGGGCTTATTTTGGGGGTAGGGCTGATATTACGAGCATCCTGAACTATCACGCTAGGACTTATTTTCCAATCGGGTTTTATTTTGGTGGGAAACAGGATAGAAATATGCAGGAAATATGCAGGATAGAAATATGTTCTCAAGGCAAAGCATTTTAAAAATCCAGAGCAGTGTATGTTAACTTTGGCAACTCTAAGAGGAGGGGACTTCAACTCCCAGAATTCCCCAGCCAGAAGCTATTACCCATGGGATATTTTCGGTCTCTTTAGTTATCCGAGATTTTGTTGGCTTTTTCGAGACGATTTTATTCCTTAAATTGAATGATGGTGATCTCTGCTATTTGTAGATCTTTTCGCTTGTACTATGCTTTTTCTTTTTCTTTCTTTTTTCTTTTATTTACATTTAACATAACATAACAACAGAGTTGGAAGGGACCTTGGAGGCCTTCTAGTCCAACCCCCTGCCCAGGCAGGAAACCCTACACCATCTCAGTCAGATGGTTATCCAACATTTTCTTAAAAATTTCCAGTGTTGGAGCATTCACAACTTCTGAAAGCAAGTCGTTCCACTTATTAATTGTTCTAACTGTCAGGAAATTTCTCCTTAGTTCTAAGTTGCTTCTTTCTTTGATCAGTTTCCACCCATTGCTTCTTGTTCTACCCTCAGGTGCTCTGGAGAACAGCCCGACTCCCTCTTCTTTGTGGCAACCCCTGAGATATTGGAACACAGCTATCATGTCTCCCCTAGTCCTTCTTTTTATTAAACTAGACATACCCAGTTCCTGCAACCGTTCTTCATATGTTTCAGCCTCCAGTCCCCTAATCATCTTTGTTGCTTCTCCGAAGACTCAGGGCGGCTTACATTGTGTAAGGCAATAGTCTCATTCTATTTGTATATTTACAAAGTCAACTTATTGCCCCCCCACAACAATCTGGGTCCTCATTTTACCTACCTTATAAAGGATGGCTGAGTCAAGCTTGGGCCTGGTGGGACTCGAGCCTGCAGTAATTGCAAGCAGCTGTGTTTTTTAATAACAGGCTATCTTACAGCCTGAGCCACCCACGGCCCTTGTTGTGCTCCTTGAAAACGAGGGAGGGAGGGAGGAAGGAAGGAAGGAGCCGCAGTGGCCCAGTGGTTAGAGTGCAGCAATGCAGGCTACTTCTGCTGCCTGCTGACTGCCTGCAATTTGGCAGTTCGAATCTCCCCAGGCTCAAGGTCGACTCAGCCTTCCGTCCTTCCGAGGTGGGTAAAATGAGGACCCAGATTGTTGCGGGGCAAGAGGCTGATTTTGTAAACCGCTTAGAGAGGGCTGGAAAGCACTGTGAAGCGGTATCTAAGTCTAAGTGCTGAGGAAGGAAAGAAGGAAGGGAGGGAGGGAGGGAGTGATGGGAAGGAGGGAAGGTGATGGGAGGAAGGGAGAAAGAAAGAATGATGGGAGGGAGGGAAGGAGGAAAGAAGGAAAGGAAGGAGGGGTGAATGATGGGAGGGAGGGAAAGAGCAACAATGATGGGAAGGGAAGGAAGGAAGGAAGGATGATGGGAAGGAGGAAAGATGATGGGAGGGAGGGAGGGAAGGAAGGGAGGAAGGAAGGAAGGAAGGAGGGAAGGATGAGGGGAAGGAGGAAAGATGATGGGAGGGAGGAGAGTGAATGATGGGAGGGAGGGAAGGAAGGGAGGAAGGAAGGAAGGAAGGAAGGAAGGAAGGAAGGATGATGGGAAGGAGGAAAGCTGATGGGAGGGAAGAAGGGAGGAAAGGAGAGTGAATGATGGGAGGGAGGGAAGGAAGGGAGGAAGGAAGGAAGGAAGGAAGGAAGGAAGGAAGGATGATGGGAAGGAGGAAAGCTGATGGGAAGGAGGAAGGAGGAAAGGAGGTGAATGATGGGAGGGAGGGAGGGAAGGGAGGAAGGTAGGAAGGAAGGAAGGAAGGAAGGAAGGAAGGAAGGAGGGAAGGAAGGAAGGAAGGAAGGATGATGGGAAGGAGGAAAGATGATGGGAGGGAGGAAGGGAGGAAAGGAGAGTGAATGATGGGAGGGAGGGAGGGAAGGAAGGGAGGAAGGAAGGAAGGAAGGAAGGAAGGAAGGAAGGAAGGATGATGGGAAGGAGGAAAGATGATGGGAAGGAGGAAGGGAGGAAAGGAGAGTGAATGATGGGAGGGAGGGAGGGAAGGGAGGAAGGTAGGAAGGAAGGAAGGAAGGAAGGAAGGAAGGAAGGAAGGAAGGAAGGAAGGAAGGAAGGATGATGGGAAGGAGGAAAGCTGATGGGAGGGAAGAAGGGAGGATGACGGGAGGGAAGGAAGAAGAATGGATCTGAATTACTTGCTATCAACTAAACAGCAGGAAACCTTAGCTTAGTTTTTTTGTTAATTATCCTTCCACTCTGCATCACCCATCAGCGGTCTATGCCTTCCATTCACAAGCCGGGTTTAATACGTGGGTCGTGAACTTAGAAGACCCCCCTCTGCTTAGTTTCCAGGAGTGGCAGCGAGCGATCTCAAGAGAACCGCCGGGACATGGGGTGTAATGATCTGATTGACGGACCGAGAAGTTCTTTGGCAAAACAGGATCCTGGTTCATCCCACCGGCTACCTTTGCTCGCCTTTACTTAATCGATTCAGGCGTCTCGGCGGAACGTACAATTTGTGTTTGCAGGTTAGCATGGCCTCCGCCACGGGCAGCTGGTGAGTGACGCTGGCTCCGTTCACGTACTGGGTGATCCGGCCCACCACATCCAGGGGTTCTGGGGGAAGACAGGGGGGGAAAAAAAACAACCCCAAAAATGGGTCAGGCAGGTTGCAAAGGAAACCTGGAGCCTCTATTTCCCTTTCAGGTCACGGCCAAGGATGATGGGATGGGAGGTAGTGAGGAGGGAGATTCTCCAGGAAGCAGGGGGAAATCTGAGAAAAGTGAAGAGGCAACTCAGCCTGGATATTATGTGTGAGAGAAAGAGGGTGAAGACAGCGTCTCCTCTAACGGTTCCCAGAGTAGAGGAAGTTCTCGACTTATGACAATCGAGCCCGATGCTTCGGTTGCTTGCCCCAGTTGTTAAGGGACTCACTGCAATTGTCAAGTGAACCACAACATGTCCTGTAAGGACTACCTGTGTGTAGATTTACTGTATGCTAAAACTCTCTACTGGAATCTGAACTACTGATGGTCAAAGCAAATTGATGGTAGATAAGAATTCAAGGTGGACTGGACTTTGATCTCTTATGGGCACGAAGGGATTCGAGGCTGATGAGACACTTGACGCCTCCCACAGCTTCAGCCTCGTCATCTCCTACAATTGGCTAAATCAGGACTGTCAAACTGGCGTGCGTCACACGCCGGACACGCCCCCGCCCAATTTAGCGAAGGGAGAAAAAGGTCGCCATATGTCGCCATGACGACAAGAGTTTGACACCCCTGGGTTAAATGATCTTATATCCTGCCTCGGAGTCTGCAAAACATCACTAACTAGGACGGAGGGAGGCAAACAAATCATTATTGGGGCCTCCTATGCTGAATTTGATTCAAATGTCCCCAGAGACAAGAATCTAGCCGGAGAGAGACTGGAGCAAAAGGGACGAAAAAGAGATTTTGGGAAAGAGAAGCTCAGAGGTTCTTCTTACCTATCGCAGGGGGTTCCGGTTTGCTGAAGAGGTCACGCCAAGAGGTGTCTAAAAACATATTGCTGTATCGGCTGTCCACGGAGCCCATGTATTTCGCGACCGGGTGAGATCCTGGCGGAGAAACCACAAGGAAGTTTATCAACAGAAAAGGCAGGCAGAGATGGAGAAAAACGAAAATGCAAGTTGCAAATACAAATGCACGTTTTGCAAAAAAAAAAAAAAAAAACACCTGCAAAAGCAAAATGTTTTGATCAAAAAAACAACATTTCTTGATCTTGTTACACTTAGCAACTGCTTTGCTCGAGCAGCAAGCTGCTTGGTTCCAGCTGTGGTCACTAAAGAGGAATTATTGAGTCTGTCATTTGCACCTCTATAACTGTCTGGTTCGGTTCTGCAACCCAACAAGAAAAACACAGACTTCAGAGGATCATTAGAACTGCAGAAAAAATAATTGCTACCAACTTGCCTTCCATTGAGGACCTGTATACTGCACGAATCAAGAAGAGGGCCGTGAAAATATTTGCAGATCCCTCGCATCCTGGACATAAACTGTTTCAACTCCTACCCTCAAAACGACGCTATAGAGCACTGCACACCAGAACAACTAGACACAAGAACAGTTTTTTCCTGAAGGCCATCACTCTGCTAAACAAATAATTCCCTCAACACTGTCAGACTATTTACTGAATCTGCACTACTATTAATCGTTTCATAGTTCCCATCACCAATCTCTTTCCACTTATGACTGTATGACTATAACTTGTTGCTGGCAATCCTTATGATTTATATTGATATATTGACCATCAATTGTGTTGTAAATGTTGTACCTTGATGAAGGTATCTTTTCTTTTATGTACACTAAGAGCATATGCACCAAGACAAATTCCTTGTGTGTCCAATCACACTTGGCCAATAAAAAATTCTATTCTATTCTATTCTATTCTAAACAAGGACTGCCTGCAATCCAATAAAAATCAGATAAATTTTCTGAGCTGGGGCAACTGAGAGTCAACGGTACAGGTTAGCCCTCAACGTACGACCACAACTGAGCCCAACATTTTTATGTGGTTAAGTGAGACAGCTGTTAAGTGAGCTTGGCCCCATTTTACGACCTTTTTTGCCACAGTTGTTCAGTGAACCACTGCAGTTGATAAAGTTAGTCACCCGATTGTTAAGCGAATTCCGGCTTCCCCGTTGACTTTGCTTGCCAGGAGGCGGCAAAAGGGGACCGACATGACCCCGGGATAATGCGACCGTCATAAACATGAAACCAGTTGCCAAGTGTCCAAATTTTGATCACGCGACCACGGGGATACCGCAAAGGTCGTAACTGTGGAAAACTATTTTTTTTTTCAACGCCGTTATAGCTTTGAACGGTCGGTAAACAAACTGTTATTTTAGGATGTTCGGCTGCCTCAGAGATATGACAGATCCAAGATGCAGCTTAGAGAGACTGTTTTTATAATCCACCTGACCGCCGACCCTGATTTAGAATAGAATAGAATAGAATAGAATAGAATAGAATAGAATAGAACAGAACAGAACAGAATAGAAAATAGAATAGAATAGAATGTATTGGAATGAAGAATAGAAATATAGAATAGAATAGAATAGAATAGAATAGAATAGAATAGAATAGAATAGAATCTAGAATCGAAAATAGAATAGAATAGAATAGAATGTATTGGAATGAAGAATAGAAATATAGAATAGAATAGAATAGAATAGAATAGAATAGAATAGAATAGAATCTAGAATAGAAAATAGAGTAGAATAGAATGTATTGGAATGAAGAATAGAATAGAATAGAATAGAATAGAATAGAATAGAATAGAATAGAATAACAGAGTTGGAAGGGACCTTGGAGGTCTTAATAATAATAATAATAATAATATCAGAGTTGGAAGGGACCTTGGAGGTCTTCTAGTCCAACCCCCTCCTTAGGTAGGAAACCCTACACCACTTCAGACAAATGGTTGTCCAGTCTCTTCTTAAAAACTTCCAGTATTGGTGCATTGTTGTTCCACTGATTAATTGTTCTCACTGTCAGGAAATTCCTCCTAAGTTGCTCCTCTCCTTGGTTAGTTTCCACCCGCTGCTTCTTGTCCTGCCTTCAGGTGTTTTGGAGATTTTAGCAACCGCAGGCCGGTAATTCTGTTACCTAGAGGGATGATGAGGAACCTCATGTGGTTGAGCCAGTCCGACGTCTTGTTGGCCAGCTGCTTCACGAAAAACCTCAAGATGGCACTCAGGTAGCTTTGGCCCCCGACGGATACCACCTTCACTGGACGCGGCATGGAGGAATTGCAATTGCAGCTGTAGAGGGAAAGGAGGATTAAAATGGGTGGGTGGGTGCCTGGCTTGGCCTTTGGAGAGGTGGGGAGGTTTCACAGGCGCTGGGGGGGCTCTGGATTTAAAGACCCAGCTGTATGGTGAGAATGCAGCGTGATGGGTTTGTTCTACTGTGTGTATAAGGCAGGCGTTCTGACCTAGGCTTCCTGAGTCACGAAAACACACGAGTAGTCCCCAAAACCCAGGTGTGAAATGCTCCCGGTTCGGACCGGCTCGCCTGATCCGGTAGCGATGGCGGCGGATGGTTCGGAGAACTGGTAGCAAAAATCCCTGCCCTTCCCCATCCCGCCCCAGCTGAGCCACGCAGTCATCAGAGGGTTGTTTTTTTTTTAAACTTTTAAAAGCATTTTTTCTTCGGCTGATAAAATGCTTTTAAAAGTAAAAAAAAAAGCCTCCAATGACTCAGCTGGGATCTCAGAACCCTTTAAAAGCATTTTTTTTCTACAATCTCTTCGGCCGAAGAAGTTGTAAAAAAAAAATGTTTTTAAAAGGTTCTGAGGATCAGGCAACTCAGCTGGGATCGGCCAAAGAGGTTGTAGAAAAAATGCTTTTAAAAGTTTTTTTTTTAAAAAGTTGGCCACGCCCACCCAGTCACATTAACCTGCCCCCCACCAAGCCACACCCGGTTACTACCCGAACCGGTAGTAACAAATTTTACATGTAACCCTCTTTTATCGCAACAGCTGTGAATTCTGTTCATTCGCAGAGAAGTCCCAAGTAGTTATCAACTCGCTTATTTCAGTGATCAAAAAAATGTAAGAAATATAATCTTATTTTTGGAAAAACACGGTAGATAGATAGATACAGATAGATATAGATGAGAATGATAGAGTAGAATTACAGAAATAAGACAGATAGATAGATAGGTAGGTAGGTAGGTAGCTAGATAGATAATACAATCAATAGGATAGATAGATAGATAGATAGATAGATAGATAGATAGATAGATAGATAGATAGATAGATAGATAGATAGATAGATAGATAGATAGATAGATAGATAGATAGATAGATAGATAGATAGATAGATAGATAAAGAGAGAGGTAGGTAGGTAGGTAGACAGACAGACAGATAGATAGGTAGGTAGGTAGATAGATAGATAGATAAATAGATAGATAGACAGACTGAGACAGACAGAAAGATAGAAAGATAGATAGATAGATAGATAGATAGATAGATAGATAATACAATTGATAGGATAGATAGATAGATAGATAGATATAGATAGATAGATAGATAGATAGATAGATAGATAGATAGATAGAGATAGATAGATAGATAGATAGAGATAGATAGATAGATAGATAGAGGTAGGTAGACAGACAGACAGACAGACAGATAGATAGGTAGGTAGGTAGGTAGGTAGATAGATAGATAAATAGATAGATAGACAGACAGAGACAGACAGAAAGACTGATAGATAGATAGATAGATAGATAGACAGACAGACCGACAGACAGATTGACAGACAGATTGATGGGGGGGAATCTGTAGTCCAGCCTCTCTTTGTAACAGAGAGAACCTCCAATCAGGACCAGGATGTTATAACCTATCAACCCTCCTCCTAAAAACTGCCAATCATGACACAGGCACAAGTGACCGAGGGGACTTTTGGTGAACTCACTATCTCTGGATCCGGGTGAGGAGGGCAGAGAGGACGGCTTGCACTTCAACCGTGGAGCAGGTACAAACCACGGGCTTCTTCTGATCCTGGAGGAGATCCGCGACGTACTAGAAACAAAAAAAGAGAGAGGATGCAGTCAGGCCGGAGGCAGGACTGATACGGCTGCTGTGCAAAACCACTTCCTGATGATTAATCGATCTGTCAGGCCTGGAAGCCATCTTTTTCATTGGGCCTTCAGGCCTGCCACATTTACTACTGTGGGAAAATGGAAGGGGGGGGGGATTGTATCCAGCTGGGGTGATATATATATATATGTAATCATAATAACATTCCTTTCTCAGAGAGTCAAGGACATCCTGCCCTGCATCTGGAGTGGTGTGACTGGGAGGCATCTCCAGTTCGGACGGTGCATGGATTGGGCCATGTGATGGACATGTGGATGCTGGGCAGGGACTTGGACTTTCTTTTGGGTGGGGAAAACCTGGAAGCTTTCAGATTTGGGTTTTCCCAGGTGTGCCAATGTTATATACAATCTACCTATCTATCTATCTATCTATCTATCTATCTATCTATCTATCTATCTATCTATCTATCTATCTATCTATCCACGATGGTTCAGTGGCTAAGACGCTGAGCTTATCGATCGAAAGGTTGGAAGTTCAGCGGTTTGAATCCCTAGTGCCGCGTAATGGGGTGAGCTCCCGTGACTTGTCCCAGCTTCTGCCAACCTAGCAGTTCGAAAGCACATTAAAAAAAAATGCAAGTAGAAAAATAGGAATCAACTTTGGTGGGAAGGTCACAGCGTTCCGTGCGCCTTTGACGTTGAGTCATGCCGGCCACATGACCACAGAGACGGCCACGGACAGCGCTGGCTCTTCGGCTTTGAAACAGAGATGAGCATCGCCCCCTAGAGTTGGGAACGGCTAGCACATATGTGCGAGGGGAACCTTTACCTTTACTAAAATGGAACTTTGAGGGACTTTTAGCCTCTGAGTTTTCTTTCGTTGGGGATGTTACTTGGAACCCTGATATTAACCCGAATCTCTTTTATGAATTCAACAGCTCCCCGAATACTGGGGTCGTGAGCCTAGAATGCTAACACAAAACCGGGGGGGCGTGAAGATTCAGGAAAGATGGAGGAGGACAAGTGACACAATAAAGGAGAATATTGGCCGCTTGGTGTTGAAATGTAGTGTCCTTGGTCCTCTCGGAGTTTGGTGGTTTTCTCACAGAGGTTTCGTGACCCCACTAGGTGACACCTGTGTGCAGGCACACACACAATGGCCTTCCAGGTCTTCATGTTTGAGAAGCGGAATTGGATTTCAGCAAAAGTCATGACATAATAATTTCCCAAATCACCATCAACTTTTGCCGGCCGGTTGCCATAAAGAGATACAGGGAGAACCGGTGACTTACCTGGCCTTGCCAATCCACGGCGTTCACCAATATCACATTTTCGGGCAGTGCAGCATCCGACACGAGGATCTGATTCAACTGGTCGTAAACGACCTTGCGAGGAATCTGGGTGGAGAAAAGCAAGTAAGTTTTGAAGGGCTGCCAATCCTTTAATAATAATAATAATAATAATAATAATAATAATAATAATAATAATAATAATAATAATAATAATAATAATAATAATAATAATAATTTAATTTCTATACCGCCCTTCTCCCGAAGGACTTCTCCCGAAGGACTTTGGAGGAGTCCATGCAAGCAGCACACCTAGGAGTACTAGCTGTGATTTTCGTGTAAGATTTTCACAAAATCTTCATCCAATGGGAACTCTGAAGGTTGTTGCAACTTGCTGTCTGACTGCTTCGGAAACAGAGCCAGTCAAGAAAAGCTCATCCAGAGGACACTCTCTAACATTCCACTCAACAAGTCAACTCATCTCAATGCAAGGCAAGTTAAGCCAACTCAACTCAATGAAAGGCAAGGCAACTCAACTCAACAAGTCAACTCAATACAAGGCAATGTAAGCCAACTCAACTCAATGAAAGGCAATTCAATGCAATTCAACAAGTCAACTCGACTCAACAAGTCAACTCGCTCAATACAAGGCAATGTAAGCCAACTCAACTCAATGAAAGGCAAGGCAACTCAACTCAACAAATCAACTCAACTCAACTCAATGCAAAGCAAGTTAAGCCAACTCAATTTAACTTAACTCAACTCAATGAAAGTCAAGGCAACTCAACTCAACATGTCAACTCAGCTCAATGCAAGGCAAATTAAGCCAACTCAATTCAATACACTCAACTCAACAAGTCAACTAAGCTCAATGCAAGGCAAGTTAAGCCAACTCAATTCAACTCAACTCAACGAAAGCCAAGCCAACTTAACTCAACATCAACTCAATGCAAGGCAAGTTAAGCCAACTCAACTCAATTCAGTGAAAGGTAAGTCAACTCAACAAGTCAACTCAACTCAAGGCAAGGCAAGGCAAGCTAAGCCAACTCAATTCAACTCAACTCAACAAAAGCCAAGCCAACCTAACTCAACATCAACTCAATGCAAGGCAAGTTAAGCCAACTCAACTCAATTCAGTGAAAGGTAAGTCAACTTAACAAGTCAACTCAAGTCAAGTCAAGGCAAGGCAAGCTAAGCCAACTCAATTCAACTCAACTCAACGAAAGTCAAGCCAACCTAACTCAACATCAACTCAACGCAAGGCAAGTTAAGCCAACTCAACTCAATTCAATGAAAGGTAAGTCAACTCAACAAGTCAACTCAACTCAAGCTAAGCCAACTAAACGCAACGCAACGCAAGCTAAACCAACTCAACTCCATGAAAAGCAAGGCACTACCCAAATTCCAAACCCACTCATTAGATCCAGAAGAGCATTACCTCATTCTAATATGAAACCAGGGGTGTACAGCGCAGCAGAGCATATTCCCCACTCCATTCTTACTCCAAACTGAAAGTTGCTTTAAAAGAGGAAGTTTAATTCTTTTTCCTACCATCATCATCCTTTCTCACAAAATCCGCCGAAGGGGGGACCGAGCCACGGGAAGGGGCATCATAGTCGTAGCTCACCTGTGTACTGTGACATAAATCCGGGGATCTTTCGCTGTCGGAGCTGTTGGTCCTTTCACTCAGCGGCTTGGAAAGCTGACGTTCCTTGAGCGGGGTGCTGCGTTTCTGACGGGGTGTGTGCACGGTGCCGTCCATTTTGCTGCCACCGACAGAAGAAACACGTTAGTGAATAAATTCAGCGCTGTAAAAACTCAGGGAAGGTAATCCAAGCGACGCAATAACGGGAGGGGAAGCCTGAGTTGCCTCTTCTTGACACAGGAGCCGGGGGGAAAAAAAGTGGTCCTTGACTTACGATCGTTTGTTTAGTGAAAACGGCCCCGGAAAAAAAAGGAACTTGCAACCATTCCTCATATTCAGGACGGTCGTAGCTTCCCCAGTCATGTGATCAAAATTTGGGCACTTGAACGCATTTACTACGGTCGCAGCACCGCAAGGCCATGTGATCAAGATTCGGGGACTTGGCAACCAATGGTTGCAGCCTTCCGAGGTCACGTGATGGCCCATTGGGGAGCTTCCTGGCTGGTTTCTGACCAGCAAAGTCAATGGAGGAAGCTCGGTTCGCTTAACGAACGCACGATTCACTTAACAATTGCAGCCATTCACTTAGGAACCGGGACAAAAAAAAAAAAAGGCCTTGAAATAAGGCCTGACTCCCTTGACGGCCACCTTGCTTAGCAGTGGAAATTCCCGTCCCCAATTTTGATGGTAAGTCAAGGACAGAGTCAAAATTCACAAAACGAAGCTGTCAGGGTTCCGACGGATGCCCTAATTAAATTACGAGCCTTCGAGCCAAGCCTATCTATCTATCTATCTATCTATCTATCTATCTATCTATCTATCTATCTATCTATCTATCTCATCTGTTAATCTATCTATCTATCTAATCTCATCTATCTAATATCTTTCTCTCGATCTATCTCATCTCATCTGTCAATCAATCTATCAATCAATCAATCTAATCTAATCTATCTAATCTAATATCTGTCTATCTATCTATCTATCTATCTATCTATCTATCTATCTAATCTTATCTATCTAATATCTGTATCTATCTATCTATCTATCTATCTATCTATCTATCTATCTATCTATCTCATCTGTTAATCTATCTATCTATCTAATCTCATCTATCTAATATCTGTCTACTGATCTATCTCATCTCATCTGTCAATCAATCAATCAATCAATCTAATCTAATTTATCTAATCTAATATCTGTCTGTATCTATCTATCTCATCTCATCTGTCAATCTATCTATCTATCTATCTATCTATCTATCTATCTATCTATCTATCTATCTAATCTAATCTAATCTATCTATCTATCTATCTATCTATCTATCTATCTATCTATCTATCTATCTATCTATCTATCTATCTATCTACCTACCTACCTACCTACCTACCTACCTACCTACCTACCTACCTAATCTAATCTAATCTAATCTAATCTAATCTAATCTAATCTAATCTAATCTAATCTTATATAATATCTGTCTGTCTAGAATAGAATAGAATAACAGAGTTAGAAGGGACCTTGGAGGTCTTCTAGTCCAACCCCCTGCTTAGGCAGGAAACCCTGTCTATCTAAAATGATTGTAGTTTATTTCATTTTAAACTGTATTTTATTCCAATTTCACTTTAAGTCGTATTTCAACCAATTCCATTTTAAATTGTTTTTCTCAGATTTGAATAATCATTTGGGTCTGGAACTCGGCCCTTTGATCTGGCCCGAAGGGCGAATTAAGGAAGTCAACCAAACCAACCTGGGCGAGGCCATGCTTTGAAGCTCCCCTTTGCTCGTTTTCATCGGCGTCTTGACTTTTTCGGGGATAATTAAGGTGTTGGAGAGATCCCCATAAGTGTCCTGCTCGTTCCCTTCCTAGAGAAACGGGGAAAAGACACGTTCAGCGTTGATTTTACTTCCTTCCCCCCACTCCCACCCCACAAGGAAACCAAAGAGAATCCGCTACTTCCTAAGCGCTTACCAGAATCTCCGTTTCGTTGATGTTCTCATCCATGTTTTTGGTCCGATTTGGTTTGAGTTTGTCCCCGGAGGAGGCTTCGATCTGGATCGGATGCGAAGGAGAAAAAAAAAAGGGTATTAAAAATTTAAAAAAAAACAAATCACATATCCAGAAGAATGCAATTCAAGGTGTTCGTTGTCAGGGTTCCCACGAATGCTTCAAAAGAAATCCAGTTAGTTATTAAGGAGCTTCATGTCGGCAGGTTCCCAAGTGAAGCCAGCTCTGACCTTACGTAATTTACGCCCCAATTACAACCCTGTTTCCCCCCTCCCACCAGAATGTGTCATCAATCACATTTGCCAAGGGAGCAATTTCGTGGGCTGTAGAGATCACTCCCCTCCAGCCGCTGTGGGTAACCCTGGGAGACAGCCTTGAGAGAGAGATGTCTGGAATGTACTTCTGTCTTTGGCTGCCATGCTGCTTCATCGGTTTCCCATCCCCCCCTTGCCTATGGCAACTTGAGAGCAGGTCAAGGGTGTCTTTGCGAGTTGACATTCGCGTTGAGGCAGGCAGGCCCCTCTACTTAAGAAAGATATACAGGAAGTCCTTGACTTACGACCCTCAATTGAGCCCAACATTTCTGGTGTTAAGCGAGAAGTTTGTTAAGCGAGTTTTATGACCTTTTTCCCCCTCAGTGGTTAATGGAACCGCTGTGGTTGATAAGTCAGTCACCCCGTTGTTAAATGAATCGGCCTTCCCCTTTGACTTGACTGGTCAGAAAGTCGCAAAAGAGGATCATGTGATTCCTCCCCCGGGACGCTGCGACCATCATAAATACGAGTCGTTTGCCGAGCGCCCGAATTTTGATCACGTGACCATGGGGATGCCGCAACGGTCGTTAAGTATGAAACATGGTTGCACATCACTTTTTTTCACTCTGAACGGTCGCTAAATGAACTGCCGTAAGTCGAGAACTTACCTGTAATGTCTGCGGCAGTTTGCTGCATATAGGTAATCCTTGACTTACAGCCAGAATTGAGCCCGACGTTCCCCTTACTGGGTGAGATAGGTAAGTGAGCTTTGCCCCGTTTTATGACCTCCCTTGCCACAGTTGTTAACTGAATCGTTGACTTTGATCGTCAGAAGGTCGCAAAAAGGGGGATGACGGGATCACTGCAGCCGTCATAACTACGAGCCACTTGCCAAGCGTCCGACTTTTGATCACGCGACCCGCAGGAATTCCGCAATGGGCGCTAAGTGAGACCAACTGTCATAAGCCACTTTTTTTTTTTAGTGTTGTAACTTGGAACGGTCACTACATGAATGTTTGTAAGTTAAGGACTACCTTATGCAGCGCTGCCTGGTCAGGATAGGAAAACATATTTTATTTTCCTGCTGGAATTGCAATAATTTCTGAAGTTCGGGTGGCACTTTTACTGTGTTTTGTTTTCTTTCTGATAACTTACCGGGCTGGTGGCGTCCTTGCCGAGACTCCCTTTACTGTTCAAGCTTCCGATTTCTGTCTGAGAACTGGACTGGGACATTCCTTCAAAGAAAGGCCTGGGAAACAGAGCAAAGCGGGGTCAAGCGGCTGCCAAAAACCAAGAGGAATGGACGATGGTCCCAAATTTTCCCAAGAGCAAGAGAGGGTTTCCCCACGGAAAACTTTGGAAAGACCACAGGGTTAGAAATCACCCTGGAGGTAGCCTTTAGCCCTTAGACTTATATACCACTTCACAGGGCTTTATAGCCCTCTCTGAGCGGTTTACAGAGTCAGCCTCTCACCCCCAACAATCTGGGTCCTCGTTTTACCCACCGCGGAAAGACGGAAGACGGAGTCAATCTGGAGCCTGGTGAGATTTGAACTGCCAAATTGCAGGCAGACGGCAGTCAGCAGACGTAGCCTGCAGTACTGCACTCTGACCACTGCTCATCCATCTATATCTATATCTATATCTATATCTATATCTATATCTATATCTATATCTATATCTATATCTATATCTATATCTATATCTATTTGTTTTCTGAGGTTTTCGCGGGTGTTTGTATGTAGGTCTTTGGTTATTCGGGTTTTCTCCCGCGTAAAATTGGAAGTGTCTTGGTGACGTTTCGACAAAGTCTCATTCGTCATCTTCAGGCTTCGTGCCAGGGGCACGAAGCTGAAACCTGAAGATGACGAATGAGACTTCGTCGAAACATCGCCAAGACACTTCCAATTTTACGCGGGAGAAAACCCAAATAACCAAAGACCTACATCTATATCTATATCTATATCTTATCTATCTATCTACCTACCTACCTACTTACCTACCTACCTACCTACCTACCACCTCATGTATTTATCTGTGTCTTCGGTATCTATCTATCTATCTATCTATCTATCTATCTATCTATCTATCTATCTATCTATCTATCTATCTATCTACCTACCTACCTACCTACCTACCCACCTACCTCTATATCTACCTACCTACCTGCCTAACTAGCTAATAATTGCTACCAACTTGCCTTCCATTGAGGACCTGTATACTGCACGAATCAAGAAGAGGGCCGTGAAAATATTTGCAGATCCCTCGCATCCTGGACATAAACTATTTCAACTCCTACCCTCAAAACGACGCTATAGAGCACTGCACACCAGAACAACTAGACACAAGAACAGTTTTTCCCCGAAGGCCATCACTCTGCTAAACAAATAATTCCCTCAACACTGTCAGACTATTTACTGAATCTGCACTACTATTAATCGTTTCATAGTTCCCATCACCAATCTCTTTCCACTTATGACTGTATGACTATAACTTGTTGCTGGCAATCCTTATGATTTATATTGATACATTGATCATCAATTGTGTTGTAAATGTTGTACCTTGATGAACGTATCTTTTCTTTTATGTACACTGAGAGCATATGCACCAAGACAAATTCCTTGTGTGTCCATTCACACTTGGCCAATAAAATTCTATTCTATTCTATTCTATTCTATTCTATTCTAACTATCAATCTCCATTAGTATATCTGTATATCTATGTATCATCTACCTACCTACCTACCTACCATTTTCGTGTATCTATCTGTGTCTTCTGTATCGTATTCTATCTATCTATCTATCTATCTATCTATCTATCTATCTATCTATCTATCTATCTATCTATCTATCATCTATCCTATTTCTATCTATCTATCTATCAATCATCTATCATCTCTCTCTCTCTCTCTCTCTCTCTCTCTCTCTCTCTCATCTATCTATCTATCTATCTATCTATCTATCTATCTATCTATCTATCTATCTATCTACCTACCTACCTACTTACCTACCTACCTATTTACCATCTCATATATTTATCTGTGTCTTCGGTATCTCTCTCTCTTTCTCTCTCTCTCTCTCGCAATAGCACTTAGATTTATATACCGCTTCACAGTGCTTTACAGCCCTCTCTAAGCGGTTTACAGAGTCAGCCTCTTGCCCCCCCAACAATCTGGCTCCTCATTTTACCCACCTCGGAAGGCTGAGTCAACCTTCAGCCTGGTGAGATTCGAACTGCCAAATTGCAGTCAGCCGGCAGTCAGCGGAAGTAGCCTGCAGGACTGCACTCTAACCACTGGGGCCACCGCGGCTCATAAAAATCCTTGAGTGTACCCTGTTAGTTCCTCTCCAAATCTCATTCCTTGGGACATTTCATGAGAGGGTTAAGACGGTGGGCAGACGTAAGGGAAGGACGCTGCTTCCTCTGTTCAGCCCCCTCCCCTCCATTTCCCAGCCTCCCTCGCTGCGCTTACTTGAGTTTGGGCTTGGGTGTGCTCAGGATGCTCTCCGTATCCTCCATCTCGGGACCGCTGTCGCTGGGATTGTACATCTCCAAGCTGTCGTAAAGCTCATCCAAGTCTTCTTCCACCTCCCGGATCTGTTCCCGAGAAACGTGTTCTAAGCCGAAGCCCACCTGGTAGAGAAAAAGGCTTCGCGGTCAGGATGGGGGCTCAACGCTTCCGGGGAAAATGTTTTCACGCCTTCGTTTTAAGCCGAGTGGGTGGGTGGGTGGGCAACTCAGCTTACAGGGCACCGGAATAGGATACTAAGGATACTATAGGATACTAAGCCAGGCCATTGTTGAGTGAGTTGCACCCATTTTTTTTACTTTCTTGAGGGGATTGTTAAACAAATAATTGTGGCTGGGGAAGGAGGGAGGAAGGAGAAAAGAAGGGAAGGGAAAGAGAAAGAGGGAGGGAGGGAGGGAGGGAGGAAGGAAGAATGGAAGGAAGGAAGGAAGGAAGGAGAAAAGAAGGGAAGGAAAGAGAAAGAGAAAGAGGGAGGGAGGAGAAAAGAAGAGAAGGGAAAGAGGGAGGGAGGAAGGAAGGAAGGAGGAAAGAAGGAAGAGGAAAAGAAGGGAAAGAGAAAGAGAGAGGGAGGGAGGAAGGAAGGAAGGAAGGGGAAAAGAAGGGAAGGAAAAGGGAGGGAGGGAGGGAGGGAAGGAAGGAAAGAAGGAAAGAAGGAAGGAGAATTCTGGGACTTGAAGTCCATTCAACAAGCTGACGAAGTTGAGAAACAATGTGTTAAAAGGTGATCGCTTTAGTCTGGCAAGATTCTGTCCATCAGCAACTAAAGAATTGGGACTCGATGGGATTTTCCAGCACCCTCTATGGGTTTGGCCTCACATGCGTCAAAACCGTAATTTGTAACCAGAAGCTCGCACGAAGCTACCACCAACTAACCCCCCCTTCTGTGTTTGCACGAGGACATAAAAGCCCCCCAAAACCTCCTCTCTACGTCTCAGGCAATCAGGGTTCCCACCCCGCCTCTCCCCATACAAAATCTACATGGCAAAGAAATCCGCTCCACCCAGCCCAGACGGATTTTTATTTTGTTTTTACAGTCAGGTGAGCGAAATAGAAATATCCCACCTGCCGGAACCTTCCCCCTTATAAACTCTCGCCCCGCTTACCTCGTCCGAGACTTTGAACCTTTTCAGTAAAGCCACAAACTTCTGCTTAATATTTGGCTGCTGTGAAAAAGAGAAATTGTTTGCTTGTTAGGAAGAGAGCCGCCGGCTGAGGGACTCGGGCCAAGAGAAGCCAAAGTTTGGCAACGCGGACGGCTAATGCTTCCTCCCACCCCAAAGCAAAACACAAAACGGACACACAAAAGCCGGTATAATAATTTGTATGGAACTTAAAAAAAGAGTTCGGGCTCCTGTCTAGCCCGGAATTTTGCTAGAATACAATAGAGCTGGAAAGGGACCTCGGAGGTCTTCTAGTCCAACCCCCTGCTCAAGCAGGAAACCCTAGGCCGTTTCAGACGAACGGCTCTCCAGTCTCTCCTTAAAAACCTCCAGCGGTGGAGCACCCACAACTTCTGGTGGCAAGCTGTTCCACTGGTTCATTATTCTCGCCGCTGGGAAGTTTCTCCTTCGTTCCAGGTTGCTTCTCTCCTGGATTAGTTCCCATCCGTGGTTTCTTGTTCTGCCTTTTGGTGCATCGGAAAATAAATTGACCCCCACTCCTCTTTGGGGCAGCCCCTCAAATGTGGAATACTCCTCTCTCAGGCCCCTCCCCCAATGAGCAAGAACACAGGGATGTGCGAAGACGGAACTTCCCCAGGAGGGAAAAACAGTCCTGCGGCCTTCATGCGCCGATCGCATGAAGCCACAACCAAATAAACCTTCTTTCCTTCCTTCCCTCAGGCTCTATGCCTTCCTCCCTCCCTCTCTTCCTCCCCCATTCTGTATTCCTTCCTTCCTTCCCTCCCTCATGTTCTATTCCTTTCTTTCTTCCCTCATGCACACTTCCTTCCTTCCTTTCCTTCCTCCCTCATGCTCTTTCCCCTCCTTCCTTCCTTCCTTCCTTTCCTCCCTCATGTACTATTCCTTTCTTCCTTCCCTCATGCACCCTTCCTTCCTTCCTTTCCTTCCTCCCTCATGCTCTTTTCCTTCCTTCCTTTCCTCCCTCATGTTCTATTCCTTTCTTCCTTCCCTCATGCACCCTTCCTTCCTTCCTCCCTCATGCTCTTTTCCTTCCTTCCTTCCTTCCTTTCCTCCCTCATGTTCTATTCCTTCCTTCCTTCCTTTCCTTCCTCCCTCATGCTCTTTTCCTTCCTTCCTTCCTTCCTTCCCTCATGTTCTATTCCTTCCTTCCTTCCTTCCTTCATGTTCTATTCCTTCCTTCCTTCCCTCATGTTCTATTCCTTCCTTCCTTCCTTCCCTTCCTCATGTTCTATTCCTTCCTTCCCTCCCTCCTTCCTTCTTTCCCTCCCTCCCTCCCCTCCTTCCTTCCGTTATTCTTTCCTTCCCTCATGTTCCCTTCCTTCCTCTCTTCCTCTCTTCCTTCCTTCCTTCCTTCCTTCCTTCCTTCCTTCCTTCCTTCCTTCCTCTCTTCCTTCCTTCCTTCATGTTCTATTCCTTCCTTTCTTCCCTCCCTCCCTCCGTCATTCCTTCCTTCCCAGTGGTAAGAATGCAGCCCTGCAGGCTCTACCGACTGCCAGGAGTTCGATCCTGACCGGCTCAAGGTCGACTCAGCCTTCCACCCTTCCAAGGTCGGTAAAAGGAGGACCCGGATTGTTGTTTTTTTTAAATTTGAATTTATATCCCGCCCTTCTCCGAAGACTCAGGGCGGCTTACACTGTGTTAAGCAATAGTCTTCATCCATTTGTATATTATATACAAAGTCAATTTTTATTGCCCCCAACAATCTGGGTCCTCATTTTACCTACCTTATAAAAGATGGAAGGCTGAGTCAACCTTGGGCCTGGTGGGACTTGAACTTGCAGTAATTGCAAGCAGCTGCTGTTAATAACAGATTGCTTTATTCTGTTGAGCCACCAGTGGCTCTGTAAACCGCTTTTGAGAGAGGGCTGTCAAAGCCCTGTGAAGCTGTATAGTAAGTCTAAGGGCTACGGTGCAACGTCCAGCATGACTCACCCGAGTGATTGAAGTGGAGGTGAGTTTCCGCCTGGGTTTTTTCACCTTCCTAAGATCGTCGTCTTCGTAGAACAAATCCTGCCGGGAGAAAACGGAGAAGCTGTTCAAGCAGAATTCAAGCAGCTTCCAAACCCAGAGTTTTTGTGTTGTCGTTTTTTTTTTGTTTCTTTTTAAAACAAGCCAAACCCCAAAGGTGAGAGATCTAGGGGTCGTCCTTGACTTACGACCACACTTGGGGGTCAGAATTTTCACTGCTACCGTGTTTCTCCCCCGAAAATAAGACCCCGGTCTGCAATGACCAACAACCCCAAGGAAAACAGCCAAGGATGGAGACTAATCAAGGAGAGAAGCAACCTAGAACTAAGGAGGAATTTCCTGACAGTTAGAACAATTAAACCAGTGGAATGGCTTGCCACTAGAAGTCGCAGGGGGCTCCATCACTGAAGGTTTTCAAGGAGAGATTAGGCAGCCATTTGTCCAGAATGGTGTAGGGTTTCCTTCCTTCCTTCCTTCCTTCCTTCCTTCCTTCCTTCCTTCCTTCCTTCCTTCCTTCCTTCCTTCCTTCCCTCCCTCATGTTCTATTCCTTCCTTCCTTCCTCCCTCCCTCCCTCCCTTCCTTCTTTCCCCCAGCTCAAGCAGGAGACCCTGTACCATTACAGACGGATGGCTGTCCAGACTCTTGTTAAAAACCTTCAGTGCTGGAGCCCCCCCCCCTGCAACTTCTAGTGGCAAGCCGTTCCACTGGTCAATTGTTCCAATTATCAGGAAATTCCTCCTTAAGTAAGTTCCATGTTGCTTCTCTCCTTGGTTAAAAGTTTTCATCCCGGCAAGACGGATGCTCGACTCACCTGCCCGTGCAGGGGATCATCGCTCCCTTCTTGCTCGGACGAGAAGCTCTCTTCTTCCTCCTCGGAGTAGTTATCAATGTCAGGGGAGCGATCTAGGAAGCAAGCCCAGATGATCAAACAAAGCTTTCGTGCCTCTCATGGCCTGCCTTGATTTTTGCCGTCTCTTTTGCCAAGCAAAGCGTCGCGGCAGGTGAAGCCGATCCCCCGCAGCCGTTGAATGAATCCTGCTTTCCCCCCGTCGTTCGAAAAACCAGCGAGGACGGTCGCGAATGGCCATCGTCACACAAACCCACAGAGGATGGTGTGACCTTTGTAAATACACGCCGCCCCTGAATTTTGATCCCACCGGGAAGCCTCTGACGGTCATTAAGCATCAGGACTGGTGGCGAGACATTACTTTCGGCACTGTTGCAGCTCCGAACCGACGCTAAATGCATGCATGGCCGTCAGTCGAGGACTTGCCCGCACCTGATAATTTGGACTTGAGTCCTTCGTGGTCGATGGGCTGGCTGGACAGGGAGTAGATTTTGATTTCGGCCACGGGAACCGAGACGTCTTTCGCGTTGCTGTGCAGTCCCAAGATCAGGGCCCCCTCGCTCGGGTGCTGCATGACCTGCCAACGACAAACAAAAGGCCAAATTACCACCGTGTGTGTGTGTCCCCGAAAGCTTAAAAACCATGAGCAAAATGCTGAGAGAGAGGGGGGGGGGAAGGGAGGGAGAAAGCCAGATGGTCATTTGCCCTGTCTGGACCTTCCCATCTGCCTCGCCTACCTCGGCCATGTTGATCAGGCCCACAGCCAAAGTTTTGTAGCCTAGGAAAGTCCGGTTTTTGTACCGCTTCCTTCTCTGTAACATGATCTGCAGTTTGTTGGCGTCTCGCTTCAGGAAGTGGGGGTACTGCGGAAAGAAAGGCAGGGGAAGGAAAGATAAAAAGAGAGGAGAGGAGAGGAGAGGAGACAGAAAAGAGGGAAGAAACCAGAAGAGAGGAGAGGAGAGAAGCCAGATGAGAGAAAAGAGGGAAGAAACCAGAAGGGAGAAGAGAAGAGAAGAGAAGAGAAGAGAAGAGAAGAGAAGAGAAGAGAAGAGAAGAGAAGAGAAGACAGAAAAGAGGGAAGAAACCAGAAGAGAGAGAAGAGAAGAAGAGAGAGAAGAGAAAAGAGGAAGAAACCAGAAGGAAGGGAAGGAAGGGAAGGGAAGAAGAAGAGAAGAGAAGAGAAGAGAAGAGAGAGAAGAGAAGAGAAGAGAAGAGAAGAGAAGAGAAGAGAAGAGAAGACAGAAAAGAGGGAAGAAACCAGAAGAGAGGAGAGGAGAGAACCCAGATGAAAGAAAAGAGGGAAGAAACCAGAAGGGAAGAGAAGAGAAGAGAAGAGAAGACAGAAAAGAGGGAAGAAACCAGAAGAGAGAAGAGAAGAGAAGATAAACCAGAAGAGAGGAGAGGAGAGGAGAGAAGCTTTATTGTCATTTTTTACTGTGAGCAAACCGGCACATGTTAAAAATGAAATTCTGTTGCCTGCTCTCAAAAGAAAGTATATATCTACCCATGCACATACATAACACACATCTACACATACACACACACACAGAGAGAGAGTAGAGTTTGCTACAAATGCCCCTACTAGCACGGATGATGTTATCTAGTTGGGTCATGAAACGTCTGCAAGAAAACCACCCAGCTCAGAGAGCACCACGGACCCCACAGTCCTCCTCCTCCCCTGCCCTCTAGCAAACTCTACTCCCTTCTAGCACTGATAACGTTACCTAGTTGGTTCACGAAACGTCGGCAAAGAAACCACCCAGCTCAGAGAGCACCCAGGAGCCCTCACTTCAACCCCGAGCTACAAATATTCTTCTCTGTCGGCGCGTTATTAAGTCCCGATGTTTAGCGGAATTCCGCCAAAGAAGCTCTTACCTGTAACGAGAAAGTCAGCTGAAGTTCCGTTTCCACGAGTCCGCTGACCGGCAACACAATCTCGTTGGACCTCAGGATGCGCTTTGAACCCTGCAAGAGGTGTGGGTCAGTTTGTCTGCTAGAAAAGGCCCTGACGGTCCTAGGATCGGAGCCCCCGAATATTCAGAGGTGGGCTTGCTGGGGGTTCGGCAGAACCTGTAGCTGAGATTCTGTGCAGTTTGGAGAACCCCCCAAATCCCACTCCTGGCTGGCCCCGCCCACCCCTCCCCTCCCTGGAGTCCCCACGCGGCCCGTTTTGGATGCAGGTAAGTGCAGGGCATGCGCGGAGGCTCGGGGAGCGCGAAAAACGGGCCTACCGGAAGTTCGGGAAGGCCGGAAATGAGCCCGTTTCTCGCCTTCCAGAGGGCCTCCGGAGCCTGGGGAGGCTGTTTTCCCCCTCCCGGAAGCTGGAGGAAAGACTCTGGAGCCTGGGGAGGGCAAAAACGCCCCCTCCGCCTTGGTGCAGGAGGCCACACCCTCCATGGCCACGCCCACCCAGCAACTGGGCAGAGAATCCCTTGCTAAAATTCGTGAAGCCCACCCCTGGGTAGATTACAGGTAGGAGTCATGGTTGACTCGCTAGGCTGTCTCGGTTTTGCAACCACACGACTGTTAATGGAGTGGAGGGAGGGAAGGCGCTGGAAGGGTAGGGAGGTTTTTGGGAGGGAAATTTGGAACACAAGGGTGCCAACTGGAAGCCCGAGACAGACCTGACACCTCAAGGTTGCCAGCTGGGAAAGGCCGAAGCAGACAGACCGCTCTCATAAAAAAAACTGAGAGAGTGCAAGTGGTTGGGGAAAAAGAGAAAGTTTTCCTTCCGCTGTTTGCGCGCGAAATCGTTAGAGCTGGCTTTTCTACTTCTGTACCCATATGGAAACTTCGGTAAAGTTATATTATCTTGGTAAAAATTATGTCCCCCAGATTTTTTTCCCTCTTGCTATCTAACCCAGTGGAATGGTTGAGAGGTACAGGTACGTCCTCAACGTACGACAATTGAGCCCCAAATTTCCTTCTTTCTGTGAAATCCAGCAGGTTCTGGAGAACTGGTAGCAGAAATTTTCAGCAGTTCGGAGAACCGGTAGCGGAACTTTTGAGTAGTTCAGAGAACCGGCAAATACCACCTCTGGCTGGTCCCAGAGTGGGATGGGAATGGAGATTTTGCATATCCTTCCCCCAAGAGTCGGGAAGGAATGGGGATTTTGCAGTATCCTTCCCCTGCAACGGCCACCAAGCCAAGCCACGCCAACCAAGCCACGCTCACAGAACCGGTAGTAAAAAAAATCTGGATTTCGCCACTGCTTCCTTCTCAGTGCTTAAGAGTAAAGGGTTGCAGGTTAACTCTACCGACTGCCAGGAGTTCGATCCTGGCCGGCTCAAGGTTGACTCAGCCTTCCATCCTTCCAAGGTCAAAAGAGGACCCAGATTGTTGGGGACGATACGGTGATTCTTTAAACCGCTTAGAGAGGGCTGGAAAGCACTGTGAAGCGGTATATAAGTTTAAGAGCTATTTGTTGTGCCTCGTCCTCCTCAGCCGGGCCCCTCCCGTCTCCTCCCGGGCCTGTTATCAGACTCCGAGTCTGATAATGAAGATGAATGGCCTGTCATACCTCCAGCCCCCCAGCCCTGGTCTCATGCCCGGAGAGGAGTCAGGGAGTGAAAACAGAAACCCCATACAGCTCACTCATACAGTGTGTGTTCCTTCGAGCCGTCAGAGCAGGAAGTCAGCCAAGTGGTGCAATTACCCGGACCTGCTCCCTCTGACCCTTCCCTTTCCCAGACACCGACAGCAGATCCAGCTGAAAACAATTCAGAGTGGGTGGACCCTCGCTTCCGGAGATCTGAGAGGCGACGCCAGCAGAAGGAAGGGTGGGGCAGGCCTGGATAAATGCTGAGTCATGGAGCACACACAGCCTCTATAAAGGACCTGATTTTGGCATTCCAACCTTGAGTCAAGCAAAGTCTCCTCTAGTTTGCTGAAGTCACAACTTGGACTCCTGCCCTGCCCTGAGAAACCTGGAAGGAATTTGGCAAAGCTGCAGAGGCTTCGTGGCCACGCTTGATACGGACTTCCTAGACCCGGTCGTCGGAGGGGGAGGGGGACACGACACTATTGCTATTTTCCACTTTGGACCAGATCGGTCTTAAGCAACGCAGCGTGAGTAACTTCTGTGACTCTTAAGGCCTCCATGTAGTTGCCACATCCTCGTTCCTCAATATGACATACCTGCAGCTTGACAGCGATCACGACCGAACTGAGGTCCTTATCCATCTCCTTCAACATGATGAGTTTTTTCAAGGTCAGACTGAATAGCCTGTACGGAGAGAGAGAGGGGAAAAACAAAAACCCATCAAAAATCCAGGTAGAAATCTCTTGATCATAACTTGGACTCCTGCCTGCCCTGAGAAACCTAAGGTTCTACATTTAGTAAGGTTCTACATTGAGGCCAAAAAAACAAAATGCAGAGGTACCGGATATGTGGTACCTTGCTCAATAGTAGTAACTGTGAGAGGGATCTTGGAGTCCTAGTGGACAACCATTTAAATAGGAGCCAGCAGTGTGCAGCAGCTGCCAAAAAAGCCAACACAATTCTGGGCTGCATAAACAGAGAGAGAGAATCAGGATGACGTGATGTGTTAATACCACTTTATAATGCCTTGGTAAGGCCACACTTGGAATATTGCATTCAGTTTTGGTCGCCACGATGTAAAAAAGATGTTGAGACTCTAGAAAGAGTGCAGAGAAGAGCGACGAAGATGATTAGGGGACTGGAGGCTAAAACATATGAAGAACGGTTATGTCTAGTTTAATGAAAAGAAGGACTAGGGGAGACATGATAGCAGCGTTCCGATATCTCAGGGGTTGCCACAAAGAAGAGGGAGTCGGGCTGTTCTCCAAAGCACCTGAGGGCAGGACAAGAAGCAATGGGTGGAAACTAATCAATGAGAGAAGCAACCTAGAACTAAGGAGAAATTTCCTGACAGTTAGAACAATTAATCAGTGGAACGACTTGCCTGCAGAAGTTGTAAATGCTCCAACACTGGAAATTTTTAAGAAAATGTTGGATAGCCATTTGTCTGAAATGGTGTAGGGTTTCCTGCCTGGGCAGGGGGTTGGACTAGAAGACCTCCAAGGTCCCTTCCAACTCTGATATTATTATTATTGTTATTGTTATTATCCTGATGTAAAACGGAAAGAAAAATGCTCTATAAAAGATTTGCCTAGAGCAGCGATTCTCAACCTTGGCGATTTTTAAGAACGGTGGATCTCAACTCCCAGAATTCCCGAGCCTACCGTGGTCTGCTCGCCCTAGGAAGTTAGAATCAGCATTACCTGGTGCATGAAGTCAAAAGGTAAAGCAGGCAAGCTAAATCCAACAGGCTAAATTCAGACAAGCGAAATTGGACAAGCTAATAATAGAATAACCAAGTTGGAAGGGACCTTGGAGGTCTTCTAGTCCAACCCCCTGCTCAGGCTAAATTCAGACCAGCGAAATTCAGCCAGGCTAAATTCCGCAAGCTAATAACAGGATAACCGAGTTGGAAGGGACCTTGGAGGTCTTCTAGACTAACCCCTGCTCAGGCTAAATTCAAACAAGCTAATAAATTCAAGAGCTAGGCAGGGAAGGTCTGTTCAATCAAACTGAGACCTGGATGCAAAAGACTTCTTGGCTGCCAAGAGCCCCATTATAGGGGGGCTGTTTGGTAGCCCACCACTCCGAACGCTAAGTGCTTTGCCGTTCATTTATCTGACACGGTCTCCGGATATAAAACCAATTCTTTGACCCGCTCTTCAGAAGAAAACCCCGTTCTTTGCCCATAAAATATTCCCTAACAAACTGAGATTTTAAAAATAATATCAGTCAGGCGGAAAAGCCAAAATAACCCGCGGAAAAGATCAGTTCCTGCTTAGGGGCTGGCATCTGAATGACAAAGAATTTGCTTTTGTATTTTAGATTTGTTTCCTGTAGCCAAGCGGAGAGTTATGGAAGAGGCAGCGGCTTTGTTTAAAACAATGTACAATATTTATTCTGGATCGGCCCTGCCTGAGGAATTTTTTTGGGGGGGGGTATGTAGAAGATTACACATCTTTATTTGGCCGCTTTGGGGTACAGGTGGGGAAAAAATGGAGCAATTGCCAGTGCCCGGGGTAGTTAGCTGGCTGGTTTAAAAGAAAAGCAACTTTTTTTTCTTTTGGTTGAAAATCTTCCAAGGGGAAAAATGTCTGCCTTGAAGGTTTGGATTGTTGATAAGAATCAGGAAACAATCAATAACCCTCTGGAGAGAAACAAATACGATTATGCCGACACCTATGCTTAGTCTGGGCAATTGCAGAATTCAGCTTCACATAATACTGTTAGTTCTACATAAAACTAGCTTTTTTCTTTCTTTTTCTCTTTCTTTCCTTCCTTCCTTCTCTTTCCTTCTTTCTCTAGCTTCCTTCCTTCCTTTCCTATCTTCCTTCTTCCCACTTTCCAGCCTTCCTTCTATTTTCTTCTCTCTTTCCTCCCTCATTCCTGTTTTTTTCTTCCTAATTCCTACCGTCCTGTTTTTCCTCCCTTCCTTCCCTTTCTCTTCCTTCCTTCCTTCTCTATCCTCCTTTCCTTCCTTCTCTATCCTCCTTCCTTCCTTTCTTTTCTTCCCACTTTCCAACCTTCCTTCCTTCTATTTTCTTCTCCCTTTCCTCCCTCATTCCTGTTTTCTTCTATCTAATTCCTCCCTTCCTGTTTTTGTCCTTCCTTTCCTTTCCTTCCTTCTCTTCCTTCCCTTTCTCTTCCTTCCTTCCTTCTCTATCCTTCCTTCCTTCTGTATCCTCCTTCCTTCCTTCTCTATCTTCCTTCCTTCCCTTTCTCTTCCTTCCTTCCTTCTGTATCCTCTTTCCTTTCCTCCCTTCCTTCTGTATCCTCCTTCCTTCCTTTCCTTCCTTCTCCATCTTCTTCCTTCCTTCCCTTTCTTTTTCTTCCTTCCTTCCTTCCTCCCTCCCTCCTCCCTTCCCTTCCCTCCCTCTTTCTTTCTTTCTCTCTTTAGAGAACACATAGGGCCAATAGCACGGCCACGCTGAGAATTAACTGGCGTTTTTCCTTTTGTGGATTCATTAAGGTACCAAATCAAAACTGGTTGTTTTGTGGTCATTTTTCATTCTTAAGAGGAAAAAAAATAGGTTCAGTTAACTAGGAAGAGAATCCGAGCCCTCCTTCTCAAGAGCGTTTCAGAGTTAAATCGAACAAGGAGCCCCACAAAGAGGATCCAGGAAACAGGGACAATTACCGTATTTAAAAAAGCGAAATGGAGGTGAACAAAATGAAGAGGAAGTCTCCAAAAGAGAGAGAGAGAGAGAGAGAGAGAGAGAGAGAGAGAGAGAGAGAGAGAAACTTGAAAGTTGTGAATTGTTGCATGTCCTGTCTTGATCGTATTGCACATCCTGGAGTTGACACGAAACTTTGCTAAGAGAATGTAAAGTATTGATCATTTCTAAACACTTTTAAAACTGAATAGAATAACAGAGTTGGAAGGGACCTTGGAGGTCTTCTAGTTCAACCCCCTGCTTAGGCAGGAAACCCTCCACCACTTCAGACAAATGGTTATCCAACATCTTCTGAAAAACTTCCAGTGTTGGAGCATTCACAGCTTCTGGAGGCACGTTGTTCCACGGATTAATTGTTCTTATCTTTATTTATCTATCTATTTATTAGACTCATATGCCACCTGTCTCTGCGAGATACTTTTGCTTGCAACCCCCCTCTGCTTGCTGACTTTGTCACTTCCTTTTCGCTGTGCACAAACCACAATTTTAGAAAGGATTTAAATTTTAAAAAAAAAGCACTTCTTAAGCGATTAGCACAAGTGGCAAAGAGTTATTTTTACCCGGGTTGTGTCGACACCATGAAAACTGACTTCAGGCAAACCAGCTAAGGGACCTTTTATTTTAAGCCACAAATTAACTAGCATCTGGGGATTGATTTACCTATCAAATTTCCACACTAACCTAGGTGACTTTGGGTGGCTTGCAAACAAGATAAAGGAAACAATATAAAAGAACGTGGCCGAAAGCACGCTTAAAAACACCAAAATTAAAAACAAGTTCAGATGGAAAGTTGAATTAAAGTCCTTTTGATCGAATTAAAAGAATTAAGGAAGTCAATATGGCCCGTTTCCCACCCTCAGTTCCAGTGCCAGGGAAGGAAAAAGCCTCTGATGTAACAGGAAAGCTTGTTCAGCTTCTACACATCCACCCACACACCAACAACAACACAACAAAAGTTTGGATTTGCCACCCTCTAATTTTTTCCCCTGCAAAACACAAAACTGGATTGCTGGCATCGATTTCCAGAAGAGCCACCTGCAAAATGAAAATAATGAATTTGCTTTAATGCTACCCACACACATACACACCAACACCACCATCAACAACACAACAAAAGCTTGGATTTGTCACCCTCTCATTTTTTCCCTGCAAAACACAAAACTGGACTGCTGGCATCGATTTCCAGAAGGGCCACCTGCAAAAAGAAAGCACTGAAATTCGCTTTAATGCTACACACACACACACACACACACAAACACACACACACAGAGAGACAAAGACACAAACAAACAGACAGGAGAAAGGATGTTCCCATTCTGGGCCATACGGCAGCTGAGCTAAGCTTAGAGGCTTGAAGATTCTGTTATCTTATCCTGAGGTTCCCTTTAATGCTACACACCAATACACAAATACACAAACAGACTGGAGAAAGGAATTGTCCCCTCTGTTCCACAGGGCAACTGAGCTAACAGAAGCTTGAAGATTATTCTATTATTCTGTGTTTGAAGATAATTCCGTTCTTCTTAAATTTTGAGATTCGTTGTAATGCTACACACACATACACACAAAAACAACAACAACGCTCCCTTTCTGGGCCATTTTGCAGCTTTTAAAGTGTGCCGTGAAAAGCAAAAGTGTGACAATGAAGGAAAAATGTTGGTTGGGAAGACTGGTGGGTTTTTTTTTCTCCCCCACTTAATTACAGCAATTATCTTTTTAAACTTCCAAATGCTCTTTTTTGGTTTTTTTTTTGTACTGGAGTGCAGCAGAGAAATTGTTTTTTATAATTTTTTTTTTAAAAAAAGGAGCCTTTTTTTTTTCCCCCCCCAACAGCTGGGTTTTTATTCAAAGGCCTAAAATAATCTCATCCAAAGTTATTTCTTCCGGAGGAAAGAGATCTTATCAGGGGGTGGGCTTCAAATTTTTTTTAGCAAGGGTTTCTCTGGCGGTGACTGGGTGGGTGTGGCTATATGGTGGGCGTGGCCTAGTCAGCCTCCTGTACCATGGGGGAGGAGGGCGTTTTTGCCCTCCCCGGGCTCCAGAGGCTTTTCTCGAGCCTCCGGGAGGGTGAAAACGGTCTCCCCCAGGCTCCGGAGGCCCGTTTCCGGTCTTCCCGAACTTCTGGTAGGCCCGTTTTTCGCCCTCTCCGAGCCTCCGTGCGCGCCCTGCACTTACCTGCCTCCAAAACGGGCTGCGTGGGAGGGGAGGGGTGGGCGGGGCCAGCCAGAAGTGGGATTATGGGAGTTCTCCGAACTGCACAGAATCTTAGCTAGAGGTTCTGCCGAATCCCCAGCGACCCAACCCTGGATTTTATCCTTTCAAAATGAAGAGGAGGGAGAGGTCTCTTAGGAAAGGAGATTACAATTTTCATCGGGTTTTGAAAAAGGTGCTTGCGTCGTTAAAGATACTTTTATTTTATTTTTCCCCAAAAATAGTAATAATAATATTTGCATGGATAGGAAGCAACAGAGCAAGAGTGCCAACCACTTCCGTCTCCTTTACAGCAACGATGCTAAAATATTTGAGCTGGATGGAAAAAGCCACAGCGACTCAGCAGGGTTAGGCCTCGGCGTACAATCGCAATTGAGCCCCCAATATTTCTGTTCTTAAGCGAGACATTGGTTCAGCGAGCTTTGCCTCGTTTTTACGAGTTTTCTTAACCACAACGGAAACGAACCCGTTGTTACTAACTTAACAACAGACTTAACAAACGGGCCAAGCAAAGGCACAAAAACTTCCCGGAACAAATTTCCCGGAACAAATTTCTCACTTGGCGACGTAAATTCGGGGTTCCGTTGTGGGTCATCACTCAAGGACTAGCTGTATAAGGGTGTTGATTAGGAGGGTCAAACTGGATTTCTTGGAGGGCCGGATCAGCATTGTAGTTTTCCTCGGCAGGGCAGCGAGAAGGGGGGTGAGGGGGGGGACGGCGGGACGGGTGCCTCTTGCAGCTCTTTGCCACCTGAAAATGGGCTGCACAGCTTGTTTTCAGCCAGTTTTCCACCTGTTTTTGGGCTCATTTTCCGGGCCCGTTCTTCTGCAAGTTTTCCAGCCCGTTTTCGGACTCGTTCGGCCCATTTTTCGCTAGCAGAGTGCTGCGGGAGGCCACAGAGGGTGAAAACAAGGCACAAGGTGCCCCCATATGTGGCCCATTTTAGCCGCCAGAGCCGTGATGGTGAACCTATGGCACATGGGCCACAGGTGGCATGGAGCGTCCTCTCTGCGGCCACACGAGCCGTCGCCCTAGTTCAGCTCCGCATGTGTGCGCGCACCTCCCACCAGCCAGCTGGTCATCAGGTCTTTGCCGCGCATGCGTGGAGAGCAAGGGGCGTGCGGGGGTGGGCGCGTGTGCCTGTATGGGGTAGGGTGCGTGTGGGGGGGAGACACACACGCATGCGGGGGTGGGGCACATGCAGGGGGCCCGCGCGAGCATTGCATTTTGGGGGTTCGGATGTGCACACGCGCTTTGGGCACTTGGTCCGGAAATGGTTAGCCATCACTGTGCCAGAGGCACCGTGGGGTAGTCCTTTGATATTTCCACGCCGACCCCGCAGGCAGGATTTAAGCACCCTGTGGGCCAGATCCGGCCCACGGGCCTTGAGTTTGACCCCCCCCTGGTGTAGATAGAAGATATCAGCCGCTCTTGGAAGGAGATGGAAGATCTGGAGTCAAACGTGCTAGAATAGAAACAATGCAACCAGCTTCCTGTCTGGCCACCGGATGGCACCATGCCAGCCAGATAATCCCCACAATTTTTTTTTTAAATTTGAATTTATATCCCGCCCTTCTCCGAAGACTCAGGGCGGCTTACACTGTGTCAAGCAATAGTCTTCATCCATTTGTATATTTATATACAAAGTCAACTTTTATTGCCCCCAACAATCTGGGTCCTCATTTTACCTACCTTATAAAGGATGGAAGGCTGAGTCAACCTTGGGCCTGGTGGGACTTGAACTTGCAGTAATTGCAAGCAGCTGCTGTTAATAACAGACTGCATTAGTCTGTTGAGCCACCAGAGGCCCCTTTGACTGGCAAAACACCCCTCCACACACACACACACCTCTTGTGGCTTATCAGGAAGGAATATAAGTGGATTAATTTGACAAATATGCTGCCTGGACCTTGGAAGAGGTTTAAGGATCACTGATGGTCACCGGCAGCCGGGTTCGAGGGCCCACAAATGCCGACATGCCCCAAGTCGGTTTATTTTGATAGTTAGAATAATCTAAGTCGGAAAAAGGTTAGCGGCATGGGGAAATAAACACCACCAGGTGTCGATTCTGCTAGCCAATGGTATTATTGAGTGTAAGTTTTAAAAAAAAAAGCAACCACAGGGGGTTCACGAGAAATCAAATGCACAGAACCCAAACAATAAGCCAAATTCGCAATCCAAGCTATAAAACCTCCGAACTGCGTCGTATGGGAGGCTCGCCGCTTGGCATCACTTCATTTCCTGAAGCAGATCCAAGGGGAAAACCCAGCTGGCATCGCTTTTTGAGTCAGGGCTTTAGGGCTCACGCGGTCTGGTGAAAAACCAACCGCCCCTTCGGCATTTGTACCGTGAACGACGTGCCTGCAACACAGCTGCCAACACCCAGATGTTTGGGGGTCACAAAATGTCTGCGAGAACGTTGCAGGGACCCGAACGTCGCTCAGCTCGAGAGCGCACCAAGGATCCCATAGTTCCTCCTCCTCCTCCTCCTCCTCTCCACAATCCCCTTCTAGCACTGATGATGTTACCTAGCTGGGTCACGAAATGTCTGCAAGAAAACCCCCCAAGCTCAGGGAGCACCAAAGACCCCACAGTCTTCCCCCTCCTCTTCTTCCTTCTCCTCCTCCCACTTCCTCCTCTCCTCCACAAAATGCACTTCCCCTTCTAGCACAGATGATGTTACCTAGTTGGGTCATGTCTATTCTTCACCTCTGGGCTAAACAAACGAAAAGGTAAGGCCAGACTTGGGAGGAAGGATAGCCTCAAAAGAAATTATTTATTCAGCCTTAGAAAGTAACACCTGAGCAGGTGCCCAGAACATACGGAAAATACAGAATAACAGAGTCGGAAGGGACCTCGGAGGTCTTCTAGTCCAACCCTCCTGCTCAAGCAGAATAACAGAGTCGGAGGGGACCTCGGAGGTCTTCTAATCCAGGGGTCTCCAACCTTGGTCCCTTTAAGACTCGTGGACTTCAACTCCCAGAGTCCCTCAGCCAGCTTTGCTGGCTTGGCTTGGCTTGGCTTTGCTGGCTGAGGGACTCTGGGAGTTGAAGTCCACAAGTCTTAAAGGGACCAAGGTTGGAGACCCCTGTTCTAATCCAACCCTCAGGATAAACAAAAATTTTACCCCCCCGGTAGATGAGACCCTCTGGAACACGGTACCTGTTTCCACCTGCGGAAGCCATAATCTCAAATTTCCCATTGCCTTTATGGGCCGTTTTAGAACATCCAAGCCAGAGAAGAAGAAGACAGCCACCGGTGGGTGGGTGGTAGGTGGGAAACCTCTCTTTCGAGAAAGAAACTCTTCGGGAACAAAGAACGATGCGATTTCGAACCGCGGAGGCCAAGCCTCTTAAAAAGAGGATTCCTATGACCAAATAGGGCAGGATCTGGATGAAGCTGTACACCTGGCACATGAACACGCTTGCGCACGGACTGTTGGGCTGGCAAGCCACCAAGTGACTTAGGACTCCAGGAATCTCTGCACTCACCTGGGCTTGTTTCGCCGGGAGGGAGAGAGAAAAAAATAATAATACAAGGCTGCAGTAGAGTCACTGGTGGCAGTTCAATGATGCCATTCGAATCGGCTCCGCCTGGGGAAGGGCAGGGATCTAATTCAAACACCCAGGTTTTAAAAACGAAACACGTAGTGCACAAAAGAGGGACGCGGTGGCTCAGTAAGATGCTGAGCTTGTCGATCAGAAAGGTCGGCAGTTCGGCGGTTCGAATCCTGAGCGCCGCCTCACGGGGTGAGCTCCCGTTCCTTGTCCCAGCTTCTGCCAACCCAGCAGTTTGAAAGCAGGTAAAAAATGCAAGTAGAAAAATAGGGACCACCTTTGGTGGGAAGGGAAGAGCGTTCCGTGCGCCTTTGGGTGTTGAGTCATGCCCGCCACATGACCACGGAGACGTCTTCGGACAGCGCTGGCTCTTCTGCTTTGAAACGGAGATGAGCACTGCCCTCTAGAGTCGGGAACGAGCAGCACGTATGTGCGAGGGGAACCTTTACCTTTTAGTGCACAAAACATTATGGGGCACGGTGTTTAGAGAAATTAGAGCACTCTTGAATGTAAATTCAGATATGTCACCGAAAATTGCGTTACTGTTGCTGGTGGGAAAAACGGGATATAAATGAAAAAAAAAGAAAAAAGAAGAAGAAATGATTGTAAACTTGATAATGGCGGCTCAATTAGGGATGGCTAAATACTGGCCAACGAAATTGGGACGTTCAAAGAAATGAGGGGTGGAATGAAATTTGGAGCATGGCAACAAACGCTAAATGAACAACAGAAATTAAATTTGAAAAAATAAGGGATGATTAAAGCAAACGATTATAATGAAATAGGGGAGGATTTTATAAAATCAGTGTTGGTGGAAGGCAACTTTCAACTTTTGACACAAGTACCGGGAACTTGTGGAACAGAGGGAAAAACTTGAGTTAGCACCCCAGGAGCCCTTTTGACAGGACGAGCCCTTACAAATACGCATTTATTTGAAATCATATTAATCCCAGACGCCCTCTGTCCTAAGCCACGTCTCTGGGCGCAGGCCCAACAGGTGAAACACACTGTTGAAGGCTTTATCCGGCTATTGTGTCGCTGGATTAGCACAACCGCGCTGAGTCTACGCGGCAGGTGAGGGCAACAAACGTGCGTTGATCCATTGCACGCTAAGCTGCGGCCCCGCGGAAGAACCGAACAGCGCAGACGTTTGAACTTGTGAGACAAGTGTCAAGCTGTTTCTTGCAGAAAAGGGTTAACGCAATCGGAGACAATCCTTCCCTGCAGTTTCGTCATTCCCGATGGGTTGAGGCATGTCTTTGTGATTAATGGCAGGTAATAAGGAAGGGCAAGAAAGAGGAGGGGGAGAGAGAGGGGGGGGGGAAGGAGGGAAGGAGAGAGAGAGGGAGAGAGAAGGAGAGGGAGGGAAGGAGAGAGAGCGAAAACAGCCCCCAAAACGGCCTGAAAACAGCCCCAAAAGCAGCCTGAAAACAGCCCCCAAAACGGCCTGAAAACAGCCCCAAAAGCAGCCTGAAAACAGCCCCCAAAACGGCCTGAAAACAGCCCCAAAAGCAGCTTGAAAACAGCCCCAAAAACGGCCTGAAAACAGCCCAAAAAATGGCCTGAAAACAGCCCCCAAAAAAGGCCTGAAAACAGCCCCAAAAAAGGCCCTGAAAATGGACCAAAAAATGGCCTGAAAACAGCCCCAAAAATGGCCTGAAAACAGCCCCCAAAAAAGGCCTGAAAACAGCCCCAAAAAAGGCCCTGAAAATGGACCAAAAAATGGCCTGAAAACAGCCCAAAAAACAGCCTGAAAACAGCCCAAAAAAACCAGCCCGAAAACAGCTTGAAACCAGCCCCAAAAAAGGCCTGAAAATGGATCAAAAAATGCCCTGAAAATGGATCAAAAACAGCTTGAAAACAGCCCAAAAAAGTCCCAAAACAGCTTGAAACCAGCCCAAAAAAGGCCTGAAAACAGCCCCCCCAAAAAACAGACTGAAAACAGCCCGAAAATAGCTTGAAACCAGCCGAAAAAAAGGCGTGAAAACAGACCAAAAAACGCCCTGAAAATGGATCAAAAACAGCTTGAAATCAGCCTAAAAAATAGCCTGAAAACAGCTCAAAAAAGGCCTGAAAACAACCCAAAAAAACGCCCTGGAAACAGCCCCCCAAAAGGCCTGAAAACAGCCCAAAACCACCTTGAAAATGGACCAAAAACCGCCCTGAAAACCACCTTCAAAACGACCTGAAAACAGCCCATAAAATGGCCTGAAAACGGACCAAAAAACAGCCAAAAAAGAACTATGTGCGCGCCAGCCAGCTGGTCTTTGGGTTTCCGGTGCTCCGGTGAGCGCACAGGCACGGATGTTGCAGTTTGGGCCCTCGGTGCCGAAAAAGCTTCACCATCACTGAAATAGGACCAGAAATGGCTTCACTCCATTCACGGAAGTAGCCAAAAAGCAGGCAAAAAGATTTCACCACATTTCCCCAGGGTCTCTCCAAGCCCGCACTTTAAAGTGACTATTATTGAATGATCAATTGGTGTCAATCCAGAAAGGAATCTGAAAAGCTCACAGAACGCTTGGCTTAATTACATTGGTGTTTTTTTTTCTCTCCCTTTCGAAAGGGGAAGCAAAACAGCCGTTGTTTTTTTTCCGTGCACACCTTGTGCCGCCTTGAGGAATTAACTTTGCAATGTGTGCATAACTTTTAATCGCTTTTACGAGTTTCACTTGATGACCGTCCACCGGTTATAAATTAACAGGAGTTTGCAGGAGCGGGTAATAAACAGGAGAGGTGCAATAAAAAAATATATATCTTATCAAATTAGTTTGTATTTCTCAGCCACGCTTGGCAGTCTCTACCTAGGAAGTGCGGGGGGGAAAAAAGAGCTTTTAATTGCTGAGATCAAAGTATCTCCCGACAGGCGTTTATGGTTCTGAGCAGCTTTTCAGGTATGGATTTTTATGGGAACCACAGACCGGAAGCACGTGTGGTATGTGACCCAGACAACACACCGACAAACAGGAGCAAAACTGATTAGGCCGTTATGCAACCGGTCACGTTCGAAATCACCTTGTGGAGCAACTTCAAATGTTCCAGGGGAAGAGTAGCCCACACAGACGGGGTTGTTGAGTCGGGATGGTTGAAAGGAACAGGCCGTCCTGATTTCGTGACCGTTGCTTGCAGCGGTCGTTAAGCGGACGCCACGGTCATAAAGCGAACCCGCCGTTCGCTATGTCGGGTTGGGTGGAAATGTTGTGACCTGTATTTCTGAGCCCAGCATTTCTGTTACTAAGTGAGACAAAATTTGCTCAATTTTACGACTTTTCTGACCAGGGTTGTTCAATGAATCACTGCCATCCTTAAGCTAGCAACGTGGTTGTTAAGTGAATCGGGTTTTCTCATTGACTCGGCACGTCGGAAGGTCGCGAAAAGGGGATGACGTAACCCCGGGATGTGGCGCCCGTCATAAATGCGAACCAGTTGCCGAGCGTTCGAATTTGGATGACGCGACCATGGGGATGCAGCAACGGTCGTTACGTGTGAAAAGCGGTCGGAAGTCCCTTATTTTTCGGCGCTGTTGTAACTTCAAACAGCCACTAAGCGAACGGTTGTAAGTCAAAGGGCTACCTGTAAAATCTCCACCTTGAGGAATGAAATCCGCAGGCCTTAAATCAGCCTCTCCTTTCAATTGTCTATAGAGATTCAGTAACAGAGTTGGAAGGGACCCTGGAGGTCATTTAGTCCAACCCCCTGCTCACGCAGACGACCTGCACTAAGGATTTGAACCGCCGGACTGCTCGACCTTTCTGATCGACGAGCTCAGCGTCTTAGTCATGGTGTTTCCAAGGTGCTTTTTTTCAAGAGACAACTGGACTTTCCGGTTTTTCTTCTGAAGACCTTAGGCATCTCCTCCAAGAAACTTTCTCAGCTCATCCACTCCGAGCTGAAGAAGCTTCTTGGAGAGGAAGTGAAACGTCTTCAAAGAAAAAAAAACCAGAAAGTCCAGTTACCACTTGAAAGAGCTGAAGAAGCTTTTTGGAGCAGAAATGAAACGTCTTCAAAGAAAAACAAAAGTCCAGTTGCCTCTTGAAAAAAGCACCTTTTGGTCCCCTTTCCATTCGTTATCCTGATTTTTTTTTAAACCACTTAATGTTAGCCTAGCCAGCCAAAGCCGCTCTGGGTTTGTTAATTCTGCCAACGTGCTGTTATTTAATTATTTCTCTGCCGTTCGCAGAAACCTTCAGGATAAGCACAATGTGCTCCTAATCATAACATTTGCTAATATTCCCGCAACTGACACCAGGAAAACGGAATCCGGGCAGATGGCCCAATTTTTGGGTTGATTATGAAATGTCACCGTTTTCCCCCCCCTCCCTGTGCAATTTATATGTACACACCTAAGAAAAGTGAACACACAACCGCACTGACGTGAACCATCAACCCAGAAATGAGGGATACATATAAAATACTTCTTAATAGACTGGCTAGCTTATTAAGAGGTAGAAAGTAGAAAATAGTATTATGTATAAAGTTAAAGGTAAAGGTAAAGGTTCCCCTCGCACATACGTGCTAGTCGTTTCTGTTTCAAAGCCGAAGAGCCAGCGCTGTCCGAAGACGTCTCCGTGGTCATGTGGCCGGCATGACTCAACGCCAAAGGCGCACGGAACGCTCTTCCCTTCCCACCAAAGGTGGTCCCTATTTTTCTACTTGCATTTTTTTTTACCTGCTTTCGAACTGCTAGGTTGGCAGAAGCTGGGACAAGTCACGGAAGCTCACCCTGTTACGCGGCACAAGGGATTCGAACCGCTGAACTGCCGACCTTTTCGATCGACAAGCTCAACGTCTTAGCCACTGAGCCACCGCGTCCCAGGTATACTGATATACAAAAAAAAAACACATTATAATGACCACGTATACACAAACGTTAGAAGTTGAAAGATTGTGATTATGTATATTTAAATTATTAGTGGCGGTATTGTGTTTAAAATGTATTGACCCAGACAAATACATTGTTCACCAAGCATTTATGGATGTTAAAGTATAAAGGTATAAAAAAACAATCAACACAGAAATAGCTCACTTGAAAGAAATGATTAAGTCACAATTCTCTTATTATTTCTTGTGTGTCCAATAAAAAAATTCTGTTCTGTTCTGTTCTGTTCTGTTCTGTTCTGTTCTGTTCTGTTCTGTTCTGTTCTGTTCTATTCTATTCTATTCTATTCTATTCTATTCTATTCTATTCACTATAGGAAGTTTTCGGCTTACAACAGTTTGCTTAGTGACTGTTGAAAGTTACAAGGGCATTGAAAAACATGATTTATGACCAGCGGTGGGATTCACATTATGTTACTACTGGTTCGCCGTGCACATATGTGTCGTTTGTGCATGTGTGCGCCCGGTTTGTGCACACGCGCCTGCCTTCCACACATATGCCCGGCCTTCTGCGCATGTGCCCGGCCTCAAAAACATGCCTAAATAGATTGGCATAGAGCCGGGACGTATCCGCGATTTCTCCTACCAGTTCGGGCGAACCGGCGTGAACCGGCTGAATACCCACCTCTGCTTATGACCGTTTTTCACAGTTACGACTTTTGTAGCAGCCCCACGATTGTGTGATCAAAATTCAGACGCGTGGCTACTGGTTCATACTTATGGCCGTGGCTGTGCCCCCTTTTACGACCTTCTAACAACGTGGAAGCCAGATTCGCTTAGTAACCGGGTTCCTTACTTACCAATGTTGGTGATTCACTTAACACCTGGTCTTAAAAATGAGGCCCAACCCACTTAATAAATGCCTTCGCTTAGAAATTTGGGGCTCAATTACTGCCTGTAATGTTCTGATATATTTTCATTCATTTCTACCTGGGGCTGTCATTGTGTTTACGTTCGTTGCTAGCCTATAAAGTCTTCATTTGGCCAAACCAAGATTCCATTAAGAGTTCAATTTGTTTTAAGAAATCTCTCTTTAAGCAAACGCTCAAAACAGCGCCAAGGGTAATCCCTTTTCCAGAAAATGCAGCTTACATCACTTAGTAGAATTTAATAGACGTGCTAAAGATACCTTTGTCGATATTCCAAAGATGAAGTTCCAGTTTAAATGCCTGTCCGCAAAAACTCATCTTTTTAAAGGGTCAAATAGCATGTCTTTTATTGCAACGGACCAAACTATTCGAATTATGGGTTCTTCTCTGCATTTGAGGCTCCCGCAAAGAAAACCACAAAGTGAATATTCAAACCTATCTAAATGCTTCTTATTCCAAAAAGTAGCTACAGAATAAAGTGCTTTTAGACATAAAAAACAAAAAAAAACAAAAAACCATGAGGTTTCTGAATACGGCCTGTGTATTCATTTAAACTTTTCCATTTTGAAAACCGACAGAAATAAAGATAGTCCTCGACTTGCGGCCACAACGGAGCTCAAAATTTCCCCTTATTGACCGAGCCAATGGTTAAATGAGTTTTGGCCTCATTTTACGATCCTTCTTGCCGCGGTTGTTAAGGGAATTGCTGCATTTGTGAAAGTTAGTAAGGCGGTTGTTACGTGAATCTGGCTTCCTCGTTGAAGGTCGCAAAAGGAGATCACACGACACACACACACACCCCGGGGACACTGCAACGGTCGTAAGTGTGAGTCAGTTCCTAAGCGTCCGAATTTTGATCAGGTGGCCAGAAGGATGCTGCGATGGTTGTAAGTTGGGAAAAAAGTTCAATCCCTTTTGTCAGGGGGTTTTTTGGTAGCTTCAAACGGTCGCTAAATGAACAATTGCAAGTCGAGAACTACCTGCCCGCAAAAGCTTCTTGAAACGGCCAAACATTCCCGTTTTGAAAGCCTTCAAAAAATAAGAGGCTTGGCTCGGAGACAAAAATCTGATTTACGCTCGCGTTCACGAAGAAAACTTTTTTTAATTTTAGAGATAGGTGACCATTTGGAAGTCCGGATGGCTAAAGTTGGGACAACATCCCCTTAATAACTTGCTCACTTAGCAACGGACATTTGAGCTCCGTTGTGGCCGTAAGTCGAGGACTAGCTAGAGAGGAACAGTTCCTAAGTGGCAGCTGGGATTTCTTTGCAAGGGCTGCACGATCCTGCCTGACCTTAAGCTCCCGAAACTTTCTGATCAAACCAAATTATTTAAAGAGTTTTAATTAAAAAAAACAACAAAAAAACACCCACAGGCTTTAGGGCGGAGGCGCCTGTAATTTCAAGAGCTTAAAAGATGGGTCGCCTCTTCTCGTTTCCCAGGCTGACACACCACAGGTCGTCCTCGACTTAAGACCACAATGGAGCCCAACGTTACTACCTATCGCTAAGGGAGACATCTGCCGAGTGAGGTGTTTTTTTTGCCAAACTTTACGACTGCTCTTGCCCCGGTTGTTAAGTGAATCTGGCATTTCCCCGTTGGCTTTGCTTGTCGGGAGGTCGCAAAAGAGGATCACGTGACCCCGGGACTTTGCGACCGTCGTAAATAGGAGCCGGTTGCCAAGCGTCCAAATTTTATGTGGCCACGGGGATGCTAAAACGGTCGCCAGTGTGAAAAAAACGGTCTCAAGTCCCTTTTTTCCCTCCAGTGCCATCGTAACTTTGAAACAGTCACTAAATGAACCGGTTGTAAGCCGAGGACTACCTGCTACCCACAAAAGATTCTTAAAACGGCCTGGGTGCTCACTTGAGCATTCCCGTTTTTGAAAAACTCCAAAAAGAGAGGGCTCAGCTCGGAGACAAAAATCTGATTTATGCTCGTGTTCGCGAAGAAAACTTCAGAAAATCAGGAAAAAAAGTCAGTTGTTAGAGACACAGTTTGGAAACAGGGACTCCTACACGGTTCAAACTTCATTCAATATTGTGATTTACCTTGGAGTCATTTGTAATAACAACTTCCCAACAGCCAGGCTCAGCAAGGAAAATCGGATTTACAATTGAGTTCGTTAAGGAAACGTTTGTCCGTCCTCGGAATTGGACAATTCTGAAGTGCTACTCATTATTTTAAAAAAAGCAGAACAAAACAAGGTAACCAGGGCCATCATTTTGTCGAACGTGATTGCCTCCGGATTGTGTGTTTCTACCATCGAGCGCTCATCACTAAGTCAGCACCTGTCAAAAGAAAGCATTCCTACGTGCTAGAGAGAAAAGGTGATTCAGGTAAACTTCCGGAAAAGTTATCGGAATAAAATAAGACCGTAACCCAGGCTGCCTGAAAATGTACCTGTTAGTAAAGGTAAAGGTTTCCCTCGCATATATCTGCTAGTTGTTCTCGACTCTAGGGGGCGGTGTTCATCTCTGTTTCAAAGCCGAAGAGCCAGCGCTGTCCGAAGACGTCTCCGTGGTCATGTGGCCGGCATGACTCAACACCCAAAGGCGCACGGAACGCTCTTCCCTTCCCACCAAAGGTGGTCCCTATTTTTTCTACTTGCATTTTTTACGTGCTTTCGAACTGCTAGGTTGGCAGAAGCTGGGACAAGGAACGGGAGCTCACCCCGTTAGGCGGCGCTAGGGATTCGAACCGCCGAACTGCCGACCTTTCTGATCGACAAGCTCAACGTCTTCGCCGCTTCCCCATGTACGTGTTGAACAGGAGTGCAATATTCATCAATGGGGCCCGAGAGCTTGAAGTTATTTAACTAATGGGTTTATTTTTAGGTGGCAAAAAGGCTTTTTATTTTTAACGCCGCGTTAAAAAAACAACAGATGGAACGGAGAGTTTAAAAGGCTGGGATTTTTTTTTTTTTTTGTAAATTTTATTTTGGGAGCTATTTGAGCGACGTCTTCTTTTTTGGGGAGAAAGGAAACGAAAGCATTCAAGATGGCCTCTTTTCTAACCAGAAATGTTTCCACGCATCTCAAAAAAAAAATATTAAAAAGAAAAGAAGATATGGACTTGGACAAGGGGCGGATAAACGCCGGAGTGATCATCCCAGGGGTCACCCTTTCCTTATGTCACCAGCAGAAATCTCGTTTTAGTTCACAGCATGGGATCCCACAAAGAGGAAGGTGGCCAGATGGAATTTTTTTTTCCCAAGACACCGCCGAGCAGTTGTCGGAAAAAGCAGGCTACCTTTTTTTTTAAAAAAAAGAAAAAATTTGGGAAAGGGAACGGCTAAAAAAATTGGCCTCAGCAGCTGATAGAAGCTGGGCAGGCCTGGAAACTTGGATTATTTTCCCCTCTTCGGTTTCCTGCAAAATTCTTCTACTGGGAAAGGTTTCCTTGAATGTCCATTTAAACAGAATCCCTTTGCAAATGCACGAATAGTTTAACTCGCCATCCAAAATGGATTCAACAATGCTGTTATAAAAGTGAAGTTAGAAGTTTCCCCTGTCCGGTCACGGTTGACTCTAGAGCAGGGTGCTTCTCTTTGTTTCTTGGCCGAGGGAACCAGCGGTGTCCGAAGACAATTTCCATGGTCATGTGGCTAGCCAAAGCTGCATGAATGTTGTTACCTTCCCGCCGAAGTGGTACCTATTTATCTACTCGCGTTTGCCTGCTTTTGGACTGCTAAGGTGGGAGGAGCTGGAGCAAGGAATGGGAGCTCACCCGTTGCACAGAGCTCAGGTCTCAAACCTGGGCTGCCTATATGCCAAAGGTGCACAAACGCTTTTACCTTCCCGCCGAAGTGGTACCTATTTATCTACTCGCGTTTGCCTGCTTTTGGACTGCTAAGGTGGGAGGAGCTGGAGCAAAGAATGGGAGCTCACCCGTTGCACAGAGCTCAGGTCTCAAACCCGGGCCTTGAATCGTGGAACAGAATTACTTTGCCAATGCAGAGATAGTTAACCCACCATCTGAAATGGAGTCAACAATTCTATTATAAAGGTGACAGTATGGACGAATAACGAACAATGGTTCTAAGGGGCAGCAGAATGGACTAGGTTCTTAACCGTGGTTCTTAACGCTTTCTTCCCCAGGGATACCCTTTGAATGTCTTTTGTGGCCACGGATCCTCCCCCCAGACTTTAACTCGAGATTTAAACCAATCACATTTCTTCAAGGACCCCCTGAGATCCCTCCCAGGGGTTGAGAACCACTGGATTAGAAAAAAAAAAAAACCCACGGAAAGTCACAAACCAGCATCAAAGTTATATGCCGCCACTCTCGGCTCACGGAGAGCAGTGAAATGCAGAAGTCCCATTAAACTGCTCGTTCATCCGATAGGATTTGAGCTCATTGGGGGGAAAAAAAATGTCTTTTCAGCTCCAGATTTATTTATTTTTTTAAATGTACATTAAGATAGCAAAGTATTATAGCGGCATCTTTAAACACGCCAGCACAAGAGAAAGAAATTTAGCAAGCAGGTATCAACGTGAAGTGCTAAGAGGATTTTTATTTTATTTTTTTTGGAAAAACTAAACAAAACACACACACAGAAGGATTTTCGGCGTGTGAGAATTCGGATATGTTTCAGATCCAAAGGAATGTTTTCTTGGGAGATAATCGGAAATGACAAGACGATCCAGAAATCCCATATTTAACGTCCTGTTGCAACGGAATAACATGCAAAACAGCAGGAGCTCAGCCAACGGCATAGCTAATGAGCTAGACCAATTATCGAATATAATCAAGTCAAACGCATCGGGACGTACCGGTCCCTGATCAGAACAAGGCTAACCAAGAAAATCAGGAACAAGGTGGGATTTTAAACTTGAAAAAAGGGACGATGCAGTGATTGGCATTCAAACGTCCTCCAGGTCTGAGTTCAACAACAACAACAACATGGTTTAGACGTCACAAAACGTGGTTTTAAGAAAGCATGAAAGGCAGCTCTGCTGTTTACAAAGCTGCCACCTGTAAATAGGTCCAGCAAAGTTATTTGCTGACATGGATGAATAAGCATTGGCAGAATCTGCCTTTCCACCTGCTGAAGGTACCGTATTGTCGTTTTGAGAAAACCAATCAGAAAATAAACGTGACTAAAATATTTTTATACCTAGCAGGGAAAAAACAAAACAAAAGAGGAAGGAGGAATAAAATGCGGGCTTATATTTATTGAGAATACATACGTACATATATATATATGTGTGTGTGTTTGCGTATGCTAATAGCGAGCAATATTCCCTAAAAGGGCATAAAATTTAACCAGCAGCCCCATATTCCAGACAAAATGGTTTAAATTGCACTAAAAGCCATCTGCTTCAATAGCGTCGCTCAATTTACGTTTCCTTTTGTCTCGAAGCATTTTTATTTGCTTTTACATCAGAAGGAATTTCGGGGTAGGTTGTGTCAATCGGCTGTATTGCATATTGAACGGCACAATTATTTCTTCTGGGGGGTGGGGAGCACAAAACAAAAAAGCAGAGGTGGTTTTTTTTGGCCGTTTTGGCAAATTACCCACATGCCAAACGACGGCGTTATAAAAATAAAACACGGCCCCACAAGAATCCTGGAACGGGGAGACTGTTCTGTTCGGTTAACTTCCTCTGCGGCAGGAAACTAAATTCCTCCTGCTTTGAGAGAGAGAGAGAGAGAGGCGTAAAATTTAGGTTGGAGCTGGGCTACAAAGCAGTTGTTACACAGAGGTTAACAACTGCAGGGGCTGCAGAAAAAGCAGACAGTTGTGTTGACAACCCAACGTTCAAGTGTTAAACCATGTTTAATTCTCCCGAGTAAACATGGCACCGAAAAGGCGATTATGTCTTCTTGCTCTTAAACCAATATTTTCTCTTCCACAGGAGATCTCGGCCCACCCTGATATACAGGCCTTCTCATAATAAGGATCACTTTTGACTGCAAAAACCATGTGTAAGCTCTTCACCAAGGATACATCCCTTCTCCCGTACGTTCAAATAATCAATGGGTTTATTTTACTTTTTTAAAAAGTCACGCAGGGAACAGCCAAGGTCATCTTAAGAAACAAGCCCTGATGCTACTCAATGTGGCTGGCAGAAACTGTAAAGGAATTTTTAAAAAATATATATAAACTGCAAATACATCTAAATGTACTAGGAGGAAACATGATAGAGTCCTAATGTCCAAGATTTGTGTTTTTTTTTTTATTTTATTTTCCTGAAGGAGGAAGAGGCCTTGTACTTAAAATGGATTTCGGCTAATGCCTGCCTAAGATTTTATACCTTCCCTGCTTTCAAAAGGCTACTTGAAATACTGTCGTGTAGTTAAGAGCTCTTCTTTCCCCTTGTAAAGAAGCAAAGATCTTGAGTTCAAACCGAGTGGACGTTTCAGACCAACAAAACAACAACAACAAGAATAAATAAATCAAAAGTAAAATTAGCCTTTTCACTAGTGAAACTGATCTTCAGGAAGGAAGGAAGAAAAAAAGAAAGAGAGAAAGAAACATTATCTAATAAACAGCCCCAGACCTGTTGTTAGAAATAGGGAAATGCTACCCTGGAGATACAAGCGACAAACCAACAACATCGATAACGCAACACGGGGGATATTAGAAAACCGTTGGAGGTGTCCTTGTTAGCAGGGAAATATTGACCAAGGAAGCAGGGCTCTTGATAAGACGAAGGGGTTTAAAAAAAAGGTCTTTTTCCAACTCCATCCAGAAAAATATTTATCCTTTCACTTAAGAGATAAACATCCTTTTTTTGCGGGAGGGACAGAAAAAAGCCATGCAGTTTTTGCATTTATCGAAATGCAGTCCTCAACTTATGACCACGATGGGGCCAGAATATCCGCTGCTGGGGCAGTTGGTTAAGTCAGCGGAACCTGATTTTACGAACTTTCTCGTTTAGCCGATCGCTGCCGCCGTTAAACGAATCCAGCTTCCTTTGCCGGAAGCCGGCTGGGAAAGTCAGTAACAGTAACAGGGTTGGAAGGGTCCCTTGGAGGTCATCTAGCCCAACCCCCTGCTCGCGCAGGAGACCTGGGCTAGGGATTCGAACCGCCGAACTGCCGACCTTTCTGATCGACAGGCTGACTTGTCTCAGCCACTGAGCCACCTCGTCAGTCACAAATAGTGACGGAGGCTACGACCGCCGTAAATGCACGCTGGTGGCTAAGCACCCACATTTTGATGGGGTGAGGATGGGCATAGGTGGAAAGGCCAGGCCTAGCTCAACTTTTAAGAAGAGATTGGATGACTGAAGCAGTGGTTGGGGATTCCTGCCTGCGCAGGGGGTTGGACTAGAAGACCTCCGAGGTCCCTTCCAACTCCATGATTCTGTACTCCGTCACACATTTTATGTGTTGTTATTTATTTTTTTTAATTTGAATTTATATCCCGCCCTTCTCCGAAGACTCAGGGCGGCTTACGCTATGTTAAGCAATAGTCTTCATCCATTTGTATATTATATACAAAGTCAACTTATTGCCCCCAACAATCTGGGTCCTCATTTTACCTACCTTATAAAGGATTTTCAGTGCTTCTATAATTTTGATCGTTAAACCAATGGGTGGTTGCGCTGGGTGAACACCTGGAGGCAGGTGTGCATCCGTAAAATAAGATTTGGGAAGAGTTTGAATGAAACACCTGCTCTTACCTGGAAATGGGTTGAGTGAGTTCATATATCTCGCCCAAACATATCGAAACAGCCCTTCCTTAAGAAAAGCAGGTGTGGCCAGTAGCCCTACCGAAGCTTTGAACATAGAATTTACCAAAAGGAATCGGATTAAAGATGCCCTCTTCCAAGTGAGCTGCCACTCACAAAAGCACCTGTCTTTTAACTTCTCAGTCATCCAGGTCACGGTTGCCCCGAAGGTGCCTTTTTCAGCAGGCAACTGGACTTTCTTGTTTTTTTTTTTCCTTTTGAAGATGCTTCGCTTCTCATCCAAGAAGCTTCTTCGGCTCTGACTGAATTCTGGGAGTTGAAGTCCGCCAGGCTTAAAGCTGCCAAGGTTAGAGACCCCTGTTTTAGAGGGTTGTTGAGGCCACTTGGAGGTTTATCTGTGTCCTCAGGGTCACCTGAGAGTTGCAAACGGTTCCTGCAGTTGGCAGTCTTTTAGATTTTTAGCTATACAATTTGGGACAATATGGGATTAGGAATGGATTTCCAGAAAAAAATTGCAGACTACAGGAACTATTTGCATCACTCAGGTGTCCCTGACGACGCAGGTAAACCTCCAAGTGGCCTCGACAACCTTCTAAAAGGATGCAAAGGACCAGCCGTCTGCAAGGAATATCAATCCTTCCGTTCCCCTCCATCCGATCCGAACTGAAGAAGCTTCTCGGATGGGAAGCGAAACGTCTTCAAAACAACAACAACCAGAAAGTCCAGTTGTCTCTTGAAAAAACAACAACAACACCTTTCAAACAACCTTGACCTGGATGATGGAGAAGTTCTCTAGACTTCCACCTGTCTTTTAAGAAATTAGAAAAAGCTCTACCAAACCAGATTTCGGATTTTTTTTTTTTTTTTGCACAAAAGGCACAAAAGATCACTGAAATTGGAACAAGCAAACCAACCAAATTTGGATAAGTAGCTCCGCCAGCTGCCAATGTCGGTCGGAAGTTGGTTTAAGCAAGAGAGGAACGTCTCGGTAAGATGTTGGCACGGAGGCCCTTCAATCTGAGGAAGTGCTTGTAACCGGAACCACGCGGCGGATTGAGTACACAATAACTTCGCACTCAGGGAGTATATAGTAACTATATAGTAGTATCCGAGATGTAAATGCACCCCAAGTTGGAACAACCTGTAACTCAGATCATGTTGTGGGAGAGATTGGGGGAGGGGGGCAATGTTCTTCTTGAGTAACCCCCCCCAATTGGCCTTACAATAAGACACTGACCAGATTGGAGGTAGTCCTCTGTTTACGACCACAACTGAGATCGGAATTTCCACCGCTAAGTGAGTTTTGCCCAATTTTGCCACTTTTTTGGGTCGGTTCAGCATGGTTGTTAAATGAATCACAAGGCTGTTCCTCGAATTGAGTTCGACCCCTGGGGAAAGGGCGAGTCCAACCACCCCGGGACGCGGCAATCCCGTCGTAAAGATGCGTCGGTTTTGCCAAGTGCCCAAATTTGGCTCGGGGGATTGTCTGAGGATGCTGCAACGGCCGTAACCATGAGGACTATGTCCTATGTCGCTTTTTTTTTTTCCAGTGGTGTTGTAACTTCGGAGCCTAAGGTAAGTGGTTGTAAGATGAGGACCACCTTCCTCCAATGAATTTGCAAGCCAGCATCCCCAAAAGAACGGCCAAGCCAGCCACACAACAACAACAACAACAATAATAATAATAATAATAATAATTTAATTTTTATACCGCCCTTCTCCCGAAGGACTCAGGGCGGTGAACAGGCAAATAAAATAATACAATATATTACAATAAAACACATTTTAAAAAACTTATTCAAAATAGCCTAAATTTAAAATACCATAAAATACCACAACCACATCAGGGGAAGAACGACAACCTCTTTTCAAGCCACAAGACCTGTCTCACCATTGGTTCTCAAATGGATGGGCCCTTTTACACACTTACACACAAACACACACACACAACCAAATGTTGCTTTTCTCATTTTCCGGTTGCTTTAAAAGGCCAGACGTAGCAAAACACCCATTGTTTCACCTTGTCCATCATCAACACCCCTTTCAAATCTTCCTACACTCCTCTTCTTCTCCCCCCCCCCCAAATTTATGGGATGTCCGCTTCAAAGCAGAGGAGGAGGGGCTAATCAACTGGACAACTCCCCATTGGATCTCCTTTACTTAAAGAAAGAGATGGGGGGGTCGCCAAGCAAAGAGGGTTACGAAGGGTGGGGGCTTTTAGAAAAAGGCCATTAAGAGGGGGTGCCTTTTGGGGGGGTGGGAGAGGGGGGGGAACCCAGGAGGAAGTGGGAAGGTTGGGTGGCATCACTACTTCGTTCACTCTCATCCCAGGTGTCTTGGGGAGGCTGGGGATGATGGGAAGAAGTCCATCTTTGGTCTTTGGGTAGAGGGAGATGATGAGCGGTTGGTGATGATGGGAGTTGGGAACTCCCCCCCCCCACCCATCCTAAGTCTTTGGGTGGCTGGGGATGAGAAGAGCGGAGCCGCCACCTCAGTGGCTGGGGAAGATGGGTTCTCATCCAGCTGGGGATGATGGGAGGTGGGCGGCCCTCTCTTAAGGGTCTTTGGGCAGGTGGGAGTGATGGCAGAGTCCACCCAGGGGTCCTTATGGGCAGATGGGGATGATGGGAGCTCAAGCCGTCACTCAAGGAGTCTTTCAACAGCTGGGGATGATGGGAGGTGAGCTTACCATCCAAGTGTTCTTTAAACTCCTGGGGATGATGGGAGATAGGCCCCCACCCCAAAGGTCTCTGAAACAGCTGGGGATGATGGAGTTTGTGGAGCTGGGGATGATGGGAGGTGAGCTGCCATCAAGTATTCTTTTAACAGCTGGGGATAATGGAAGGTGGGCCCCACCCCAAAGGTCTCTGAAACAGCTGGGGATGATGGAGTTTGTGGAGCTGGGGATGATGGGAGGTGAGCTGCCATCAAGTATTCTTTTAACAGCTGGGGATAATGGAAGGTGGGCCCCCACCCCGGAGGTCACTCAACAGCAGGGGATGATGGAGTCCTCTGGAGCTGGGGATGATGGGAAGTGGGCCCGCACCCCAGAGGGGCGGCTGGGGATGATGGGAGGTAAGTGTTCTTTCAACAGCTGGGGATGATGGGAAGTGAGTCCCCACCCCAGAGGTCTCTCGACAGCTGGGTATGATGGGAGGTGGGCCGGCAGCCCAGAGGGCCTTTGAGAGCTGGGGATGATGGGAGGTAAGTGTTTTTTTAATAGCTGGGGATGATGGGAGGTGAGCCCCCACCCCAAAGGTTACTCAACAGCTGGGGATGATGGAGTCCTCTGGAGCTGGGGATAATGGGAGGTGAGCCCCCACCCCAGAGGTCACTCAACAGCTGGGGATGATGGAGTCCTCTGGGGCTGGGGAAGATGGGAAGTGGGCCGGCACCCCAGAGGGGCGGCTGGGGATGATGGGAGGTGAGCCCCCACCACAGACGTCCTCTGGGGCTGGGGATGATGGGAGGTGGGCTTACCACCCCAGCGTTCTTTCAACAGCCGGGGACGATGGGAACCCAACCCCGGAGCTCCTTACCTGGGCACGCAGCTGGGCGAGCTCCGGTCCACCTCCCAGGTGGCGTAGAGGTTCATCTGCACGGGGCGACCCCCGGCCGCCGAGCCCGGCGGGGCCTGAGGAGGGGGCGCCCCTCCTCCTCCTCCTCCTCCGGGGGCCGAAGCCCCCAGGCCCGCCGAGGGCTGCGGGGGAGGCGGCGACGCCGAGGGCTGCGGCAGCGGCGGAGGCACCGCCGGCGGGGCCAGCAGCTGAGGCGTCCCGGTCAGCGCCGGGGACCCCGCCGAGGGCTGCGGAGCCGAGGGCGGGGCGCAAGGCGCCGGTTGGAGCAGCGAAGGGCCGGCCGCGGAGCCCCGGGGGCCTCCCAGCACCGACGCCCCTCGCTCCGCCATGGCGCCGTTGGCGCGCGCGGGACCCTCCGCCTTCCCCTCAGCCGCGCCGCGGCCGGACTGACAGACGGGCGCGCGGACCCGCAGAAAGGCCCGCCCCTTTCTCCCGACACGCCCCGCCCACCCCGCGTACGCACGCACGTATGCACGCCCGGCGCGGCGTCACCTCCCCCCCGCCTCTCGTTCGCGCGCGCGCGCTCGGGGCGGGGCAGACCGAGGAGCAGAAGGAATGAAAAGAAAAAAAAAAAAGGCGGAGCTTCTCTTCTTCGTCGCGCCCCCGCCTCCCAGGCAACGATTGGTCCAGCCTCGGACGCCCGTCATCCTTTTTTTTTTTTTGTTGTTGTTGTTTCAATCCCCGCCCACGAGGGCGTGTTCTCCTGCCTGACCCGCCTCCCCCGCCTGAGTGGTTCTCCTTTGCGTCCGACGCTTAGCGAGGAAAAAGTTAGATTTCGTGGAGATGGATAGATAGAAAGAAAGAAGAAAGGGATAGAAATTGAGATGGATGGATGGGTAGACAGAGAGAGATGGATATATAGATTAATAGATACAGAAAGCAAGAATAGAATAGAATAGAATAGAATAGAATAGAATTTTATTGGCCAAGTGTGATTGGACACACAAGGAATTTGTCTTGGTGCATATGCTCTCAGTGTACATAAAAGAAAAGATACGTTCATCAAGGTACAACATTTACAACACAATTGATGATAATATATCAATATAAATCATAAGGATTGCCAGCAACAAGTTATAGTCATACAGTCATAAGTGGAAAGAGATTGGTGATGGGAACTATGAAACGATTAATAGTAGTGCAGATTCAGTAAATAGTCTGACAGTGTTGAGGGAATTATTTGTTTAGCAGAGTGTTGGCCTTCGGAAAAACTGTTCTTGTGTCTAGTTGTTCTGGTGTGCAGTGCTCTATAGCGTTGTTTTGAGGGTAGGAGTTGAAACAGTTTATGTCCAGGATGCAAGGGATCTGCAAATATTTTCACGGCCCTCTTCTTGATTCGTGCAGTATACAGGTCCTCAATGGAAGGCAAGTTGGTAGCAATTATTTTTTCTGCAGTTCTAATTATCCTCTGAAGTCTGTGTTTTTCTTGTTGGGTTGCAGAACCGAACCAGACAGTTATAGAGGTGCAAATGACAGACTCAATAATTCCTCTGTAGAATTGGATCAGCAGCTCCTTGGGCAGTTTGAGCTTACTGAGTTGGTGATAGATAGATAGATAGATATAGAAGGCAGGAAAGAAGTAAAAGATAGATAGATATAGAAGGCAGGAAAGAAGTAAAAGATAGATAGATAGATAGATAGATAGATAGATAGATAGATAGATAGATAGATAGATAGATAGATATAGAAGGCAGGAAAGAAGTAAAAGATAGATAGATAGATAGATAGATAGATAGATAGATAGATAGATAGATAGATATAGAAGGCAGGAAAGAAGTAAAAGATAGATAGATAGATAGATAGATAGATAGATAGATAGATAGATAGATAGATAGATAGATAGATATAGAAGGCAGGAAAGAAGTAAAAGATAGATAGATATAGAAGGCAGGAAAGAAGTAAAAGATAGATAGATATAGAAGGCAGGAAAGAAGTAAAAGATAGATAGATAGATATAGAAGGCAGGAAAGAAGTAAAAGATAGATAGATAGATATAGAAGGCAGGAAAGAAGTAAAAGATAGATAGATAGATAGATATAGAAGGCAGGAAAGAAGTAAAAGATAGATAGATAGATAGATAGATAGATAGATAGATAGATAGATAGATAGATAGATAGATATAGAAGGCAGGAAAGAAGTAAAAGATAGATAGATAGATATAGAAGGCAGGAAAGAAGTAAAAGATAGATAGATAGATACAGAAGGAAGGCAGAAAAGAAGAAAGGAATAGATAGAAATTTAGATAGATCGATCCACCTCCCTAGCTTTATTATTCTTTTTAGGCCTCATTTTTTTCCAAACAGTGGGGGGAAATATTTTTTTTACATAAATCCACAGGCAAACTCAGATGTACACACCCCCAAAAATGGGAGGGTTGGTTTTTTTTTTACACACATTCACAGATCAAAAAGTGGGGGGTAGACAGACAGCAAACATCTTTTGCTTCGTTTCCCAACAGGCAAGTTGGCCCATTTCTCCTGGGGAGAAATTGAGGGGCGGGGGGTGAGCCCTCAATGTATTACTTTGTTAAATTTATTTCCCGCCTAAGATTTTTTTAAAAATCTTAATTTTGTAGAGAAAAGTGGTAAAGGACCAGCCTCCCAATCATTTTTTAAGGAAGGCAAAGGATAGTTGGAGGGTGGGGATTAAAAGGTTAAAAGGAAAGAAGCAACTTAGAACTAAGGAGAAATTTTCCTGACAGTTAGAACAATTAATAAGTGCCTGCAAAAGTTGTGAATGCTCCAACACTGGAAATTTTTAAGAAGATGTTGGATAACCATCTGTCTGAGATGGTGTAGGGTTTCCTGCCTGGGCAGGGGGTTGGACTAGAAGGCCTCCAAGGTCCCTTCCAACTCTGTTGTTATTATTATTATATTATTAAAATGCTTCAGCACAATAATTTAAAAGTGCTCTCCGGATTCCTTTGGTACTCTTTGAACTTGGTGGTTCTCTTGCAGATGTTTCCTGATCCAACTAGGTAGCATCATCAGTGCTAGAAGGGGGAAGGAGGAGGAAGAGGAAGGGAGGACGAACAACTATGAACTGTGCGGTCCCTGATCCTCTCTGAGCTTGGTGGTTTTCTTGCAGACGTTTCATGACCCAACTAGGTCACATCATCAGTGCTAGTGTTTCAACCCTGAGCTGCAAATACTCTTTATTGATGGAATAATTTAAATTTTGGTGCTGCGAGGGAAAGGAACCCCTCCCAGGTTTGGGTCAGCCCACCATGCTACGTTTATTATTTTTCTGAATTTATTCGCTGGACAAAGCTTTAAAAGACGTACACCTGAGAATGGAACACAAAAGAGGTTTATTGGATCCCAGTGTTCTTACAACGACGCGTCGTATCTTCGGAACCGAGAGGGGGGAAAAAAAGCGGAAAGAAATTTTCTCCCCATGAATCTTCTTACACGTCGTTTTCGTAGTCGGCCGGGTTCTTCCTCTTCAATTTTTGATTGTAGTTGTTTCCCCAGGAATAAACCATGTACGCAATGACAAATTCTTTAAAAAAAAAATAACACAAAAACAGAAGGAAAATTTAAGGTCGCACGTCCAGCTTAGATGGGACCAAATCCAGCTTCTCCAACTGTTTTTTCTCCCTTCCTACAGAAGACAGCTCGTCCTCGACTTACGACCATCCCTGAGCCCCCGGATTCCTGTCGCTAAGCGAGACATTCGTTCAGTTGAATCTCGAACCCGTGTTACGACCTTTCTTGCCACGGTTATGAAGTGAATCACCGGCGCTGTTTAAGTGAGTCACACGGTTGTTAAGTGAATCTGGCTTCACTTGGATCGCAAAAGGGGATTTGCGTGACCCCCGGGACACTGCGACCGTCGTAAATATGAGACAGTTGAATTTTGATCCTGTCACCATCAGGATGATGCAGTGGTCGGAAGGGTGAAAAAATGGCCGAGTCCCTTTTTTTCCCCCACTGACGCCGTAACTCTGAACGGTCACTAAACGGACTATTGTAAATCCAAGACCACCTGTATATAATTTCCCCCACGGCTTCAAGCGTTCTCTTCCCTTGTGTCTAAATGTTTGCAGAGCTTTCGGTCATCCAGGTCGGGGTTGTCCCAAAGGTGTTTTTTCCCAAGAGGCAACTGGACTTTCTGTTTTTTTTTCTTTTGAAGATGTTTCACTTCCCATCCGAGAAGCTTCTTCAGTTCTGACCGGATGGATGGGAACGGAAGGATTGATACTCCTTGCAGACGGCTGGTCCTTTGCATCCTTTTTAGAGGGTCGTTGAAACCACTTGGAGGTCTACCTGTGTCCTCGGGGGTGACCTGAGTGGGGCAAATGGTTCCTGTTAGTCTGCCATTTTTTCCTGGAAATCCGTTCCTAATCCCAGACCATTCAAAAGGTCTTCATCCCAAATCGCATAGCTAAAAATCTAAAAGACTGCAGACTACAGGAACCATTTGCAACTCTCAAGTGACCCCTCCCAGGACACAGATAAACCTCCAAGTGGCCTCAACAACCCTCTAAAAAGGAGGCAGGGTCACTTGCGTCGTGCAAATGGGGTGCGGAGCCTTCTTGGAACGGCTGAAGGGATTGTGTTGTAGATTGGAGATAGACGATGTCGTATCCGTCTTGTTGAGGGAGGGGCTGTTCAATTTGGACCTAGATGGCCCCTTGGACCCCTCTTTCAAGCCAGCAGTCCTCTCTGTCCAAATCGTGGACTTGGCTGTCTTCAAAAGAGCCGCCTTTTGTCTTTGAAATGCAGATGGGCTGCTGAATCCTCTCCTGATGGGTTTGTTCTGTTGTGTCATGCTTTTATGAAGCGGCTGTTTTGTTTCCCCAGCGTACACCATCTATCTCCAGTCTACAACAGTCCCTTCAGCAGCTCCAAGAAGGCTCCCCACCTGTTTGCACCACTCGGGTGACCCCGAGGACACAGGTAAAACTCCCAAGTGGCCTCAACGACCCCCTAAAAAGGATGCAAATGACCAGCTGTCTTTGCAAGGAGTATCAATCCTTCCGTTCCCCTCCATCCGGTCAGAGCTGAAGAAGCTTCCTTGGATGAGAAGCGAAACGTCTTCAAAAGAAAAACCCAGAAAGTCCAGTTGCCTCCTGAAAAAGTACCTTTGAGACAACCACGACCTGGATGACGGAGAATCTCTACAGACTTTTAGCTACACAATTTGGGATGGATTAGGAATGGGATTAGGAATGGATTTCCAGAGGAAAAACTGCAGGCTACAGGAACCATTTGCACCGCTCAGGTGACCCCGAAGACACAGAGAAACCTCCAAGTGGCCTCAAGGACCCTCTAGAAAGGATGCAAAGGACCAGCTGCCTGCAAGGAAGATCAATCCTTCCGTTCCCCACCATCCAATCAGAGCTGAAGAAGCTTCCTTGGATGAGAAGCGAAACGTCTTCAAAAAGAAAAGAAAAAAAAAACCTCAAGAAACTCCAGTTGTTGCCTCCTGAAAGAAAAAAAAAAAGCACCTTCCGGCCGTGTTCTCAATGGCAATTCCCAAAAGTGAATCCCCACCCCGCTCCAACCGCTTAGGCACGGATTGCGCCAATCAAAACGGTATCAAGCACTCTCCGCGCAGGTTCTAATGTGGGGAATTACAGTAATCGCCTCCAAAGCTGTCTAAAACGCATTCAAGAGCGCCGTACACAAACCCTTGACGGCCAGAATGATCAGCGAGGGAAAAAATCACTAATCCTTAAACCCGACGATCTTTGCAATAAAGAGATGGAGAATGGAGGCGGAGACAAGCGGCTTACCTGCGCAAGCGGCCCAGCTGCTGTTTTTGCAGCCTTGCCTAAGCCTGGTTAATTCATATTTTAACGCCCGGCGTTTTATTCATCGAATGGCTTCCGCGCTTATCTCCTCGCTGTTCGGGGTTTTTTTTAATCAAGTCGCCGGGGATAAAGACGGCCACGCAGTTGCTTTTAAAATGAGAAATCAAAAATAACAGGACGGGTTTTGCGCTGCTCTGGGGCGCCCCCTACCGTTTCCTATCGCTTTTCTAAAGAAATACATAAATTCCAAAGTTGAAGACTTTGGTAAAAAAATGTTCAGACAAGAGGATCAAAGGCCTGGAGATTAAAACTGTCAGCCTCCACTCCAAACTTTGTATCTCTTTGTACTCCTTATATTCAGTTGTTAGATAGCATGGGATTGTATTTCTAATGTAAATAGCTATTAGATTCAAGTTAAGCAGAGAGGGGCCTTTAAGAGTGTCGGTCTGACATAATTAAGGTGGGAGGGGAGATTAATGTTTTGAATTCAACAGGAATGTTTGAGCGCGAACTCTAACGGACACTGCATTCCTGATTTGATTGACAACCAGAGACCTGCGGAAGAAGATTACCACGGGACCCCGGGAAGGAGCTGGCATTGGACCAGACCTGATGACCTTTTGGGAAAGAGGAGGGAGGAATAGGGGTGATACAGATTGTTAGCCATATTTTGTCTCAGATTCAACTTAGCACTGCTGCTATCCAGATGTAAATGGTAAAAGTACTTTTCTTTATTAGCAAATGAAGTCAAGGTGTATTCTTTCCTAGTTATAATCAGAGGCAGCCTGACAAAACCGTACGAAGAACGGCTTCAGGCTTCAGGTCTGGCTAGTCCAGGAGTCAGCAACCTGCGGCTCTGGAGCTGCATGTGGCTCTTTCACCCCTCTGCTGTGGCTCCCTGTCACAGCACCTGCCCGGCATGTCATTTATTGAGCTTCTCATGTCTAAGGTACAACACTTAACGTTAGTCATAGGGTACAAATAAGCAATCAATTGTAAGATCGGACACACTGTTTAAGGGAGGATGGAATGTTTATATTAAAACAATTAAAATTAAAAAAACAAACAGGTTACTAACTTAACAACTGCATACTTAACAAGTGTGGCAAGGAAGGTCGTAAAACGGGGGGCAAAATTCACTTCACTGCCTCGCTTATCGACATAAATGTTGGGTTCAGTTGTGGTCATATGTCGAGGTCTACCTGTAATTTCAGAAATCTAAGAAGCCACTCCCCGAGGGGTGGAAAACTGGACAAGCAAAACTTTAAAGCAGGGGTCTCCAACCTTGGCAACTTTTAAGACTTGTGGACTTCAGCTCCCAGAATTCCTCAGCCAGCAGAGCTCTGCTGGCTGAGGAATTCTGGGAGCTGAAGTCCACAAGTCTTAAAAGTTGCCAAGGTTGGAGACCCCTGTTTTAGAGGAACCTGTTAAAAAAAAAGAAAACCCCTTTTCTTGCTCTCCCCACTTACGAGGTGTCACCCTGAAGAACGAGGAACTAAATCGTCTCCACGTGTTTAAGATCTTGTGTGAGATGCTGGGGAAAAGTTTTTGTTCAAACGGAGACAGATAGTAGCTGACCACGTGCCTCGTTTTCATCAGGTTCCCAAACTGTTTCCCCATCTTGGCAGATTGCTCTGTGGGGGGGGAAAACAACAAAAAAAAAGAGGATAGAATAAATTTTAACAAATAAAGGAAACAATCAGGGCGGTTACATGCGGTAGTGGCCAAAATTGTGGAAACCTTTTGGGAAAAGCGTATTTTCTAAAACTAGCTAATAACACCACTTTTTTGGGGGGGAGTAGTAGCATAAAATGATATATCAACGGAAAGATAATTGATTCCAGAATGTAACGCGATAACTTTTATGAAGGATTTGCTATTAGAATAGCAGTTACAGTATAAAGAAGACAAATGAAACATGTAGAAAAAGCGAGATATAAAAAAACGATCACCATAGAAAAAACGAGGTATACAAAACTTATCCCCGTGTCAGTTAATACTTAGTTGGGTAACCTTTATTATTATTTTATCACATTTATATACCGCCCTATCTCTCAAAGGACTCAGGGCGGTTCACAGGCAGGTAAAAAAGCACATATAAATACAGACTAAAATAACAGTTAAAAAACTTATTCTACATGGCCGAATTATTAAAAAGCAATATAAATAATAAAACCCATTTAAAACCAGTATAAATTTAAAATCTAATCCAGTCCTGCGCAGATGAATAAATGCGTTTTAAGCTCGCGACGGAAGATTCGGAGGTCCGGAAGTTGACGAAGTCCTGGGGGGAGTTCGTTCCAGAGGGTGGGAGCCCCCACAGAGAAGGCCCTTCCCCTGGGTGTCGCCAGACGGCACTGCCTAGCTGACGGCACCCTGAGGAGTCCCTCTCTGTGAGAGCGCACGGGTCGGTGGGAGGCAATCGGTGGCAGCAGACGGTCCCGTAAGTAGCCCGGCCCTATGCCATGGAGCGCTTTAAAGATGGTTACCAAAACCTTGAAGCGCACCCGGAAGGCCACAGGTAGCCAGTGCAGTCTGCGCAGGATAGGTGTCACACGGGAGCCACGAGGGGTTCCCTCTATCACCCGCGCAGCCGCATTCTGAACCAACTGAAGCCTCCGGATGCCCCTCAAGGGGAGCCCCATGTAGAGAGCATTGCAGTAATCCAGACAAGACGTCATGAGGGCGTGAGTGACCGTGCATAAGGCATCCCGGTCTAGAAAGGGGCATGAATTACAGCCTTACGACGTCTTCCCATGGAGTGAACCAAGTCTTTCAGTTCTGCAGCTGTTATCATGTGAAACCAAGATTGAAGGATGGCTTCTATGAACTGGGGTTTATTGCTGGATCGTTTCTGACTAACCAGTTTCTTTAGTCTGCTCCATAGATTTTCCATTGGGTGAAGGTCTGGGCTATTCCCAGGTTATTCCAGCAGTGGAAGAGGATTATCTTGAAACTCCAAAAAGCAAGTGGTGCTATTGGCCATCAAACCTCAAAAATACACTTTCCCCAAAAGGTTTTTCCACAATTTTGGCCACTACTGCATTTGTAAAGATAAGCATGTTGTTATGAGGTCGGAGAACCAGCTTGGATTAGTTAAAGGGATGGGAGGTTAATCTTGGAAGAATGACAGATTAACAGATCTTGAAAGGGACCTTGTAGATCGTCTAGTACAACCCCACCTGCCTTAACTTTGAAGCCAATTAGGCTGATCTAGGAAGGGGGAAATAAGGACAAACCAGGGGTGAAATGCTCTTAGTTCGGACCAGATTGCGCGATCCGGTAGCGATGGGGGCAGGTAGTTCGGAGAACCGGTAGCAAAAATCCCTGCCCCACCACTGCCCACGCCTCGCTGTTTCTCTTCTCTGTCCCTGAAGCGCTCGGTGGTGATATAGCTGCAAACGGCCTTAAATGACTGGATCCGCCAACTTCCTGATCTCCGGACCTTTCGACGCGAGCTGAAAACGTTTTCTGTTCCATCCCGCAGGACTGGCCTAATGGTTTTTTAAATGGGGTTTTTATTGGATCTTATAGTTTCTAGCCAAATTCGAATATTTGCCTTTTAAATTTGTTTTTAATTTTTGTATTCGGTTGTTTTATCCTGGCTGTAAACCACCCTGAGTCCTTTGGGAGAAGGGCGGTATAGAAATTCAAATAATAAATAAATAAATAAAAATAAATAAATTACAGCTGATCAGCGCTGTAGGCAGCTAGTAGACCGGTGCCTCTATTTTTAAAGAAAGTAGACCGGTGCCTGCCAAAAAAAGGCACTTGGTAGACCGGGGCCTCTCAGTAAAAGGCAATTGGTAGACCGGGGTCTCTATTTTTAAAGAAGATAGACCGGTGCCTCCCAAGTTTTGTATACTTTATCATTTTTATTATTTATTATTATTGACCATGCCCATTCAGTCAACTGACCACCAAGCCATACCCACCAATTAAGCCACGCCCACAGAACCGGTAAGGAAAATTTTTAGATTTCACCCCTGGGACAAACCCACTTCTGAAAACGTTGCCAAGAAAATTTCATGGGCTTGTCCAGATAGTCACCAGGAATTAAGACTGATTTGAATGCATTCAGACATAAACATGCACACATTCAAGTGTAGAGAAGAAAAGGATTGGTGGGGGGGGCACGATAGCAGTCTGCCAATATTTGAGGGGCTGCCCCAAAGAAGAGGAGGGAGGGTCAACCTATTCTCCAAAGCCCCTGAAGGCAGGACAAGAAACAACGGATGGAAACCGATCAAGGAGAGAAGCAAGCTGGAATTAAAGGAGGAATTTCCTAACAGTGAGGACAATTAGCCGGTGGAACACCTTGCCACTATAAATTGTGGGTTGCTCCATCGTTGGAAGGTTTTTTAAGGAGAGACTGGACAGCCACCTGTCTGCAATGGTAAAGGGTCTCCTGCTCGAGCAGGGGGATGGGCTAGATGACCTCCAAGGCCCCTTCCAGCACTGTTGTTCTGTATTCTAGTCCAACCCCACCCCACCCCACGCTGCTCAAGCAGGAAGCTACACCGAGTGCTTCTGCACCGGAGGCAAATTCCAGAGAGTTGGCCAAATAAATTAAATACATGTATATAAGACGATCCCTGGTAGGCCTTTGGGCCCAGACCGGCCTACCTCGCAGGGTTGTTGTGGCGGGCCATCAAAACAAAACAAAACAAAGGAAGTGGGGGAGCTCTTGCAAAAAGGAATAGGGGCAAATCTACTCAAGACTTTAAAAAATGAAGAATTAACCTTAAAATTCCCGACTGGCCCGACACGCGAGAACTCGTCCCGACGATCCTGCGTGAAAAGTCACCCTTGTCTCCTCCAGCTTCGGCCGGCCTTCTCTTCCGCTTCCGGCGTTACGACGTCACTTCCGCCTACAGGACGGAAGGCGGGTGAGGTCAAACGCTTTTTTTTTTTACCACCACCACCACACCCATCATGGCGGCGTCCGAGCGGCGCGCGCCGCTCAGGCGCATGCGCGCGCCCGTGTGTTGACGCCTGGCGTGGGAAAATGGCGGCGCTCAGGGCTCTGCGGAGGCTGCGGGCACCTTCAGGACCGTGGCTGCCCGGGAGGGCGCTGGGGGCGGCTCCCAGCCGGTAATCTTCCCCTTTTCCACCCCACCTGGAGGGAGGGAGGGAATGAGTCCCATTTCTGGCAGGAAATCCGCGGGAAAGGATGCTTGGGGAACCCCTTCCTAGAGACACAGCAGGTTTCTAGTCCTCATGGAGGTCCCCATTGGACCCAGGAGGGGTTTTTCCTCCCGGAAAGACCGTTAGAAAGGAAGGGAGGGCGCTCTGCACACGCTCAGACGCATGGGAGGCTGTGACACCCCCATTGATGCTTGGATTTTGGAGAAATTTTGCTGTTGTGAGGGGGGGGCAACCCTCAGGGTCAGGGAAGGCGCCCCCACCCCCCCGTTTTGCCAGGCTAGTTGGCTCAGTGGCCTAAGACGCTGAGCTTGTGGATCTGAAAGGTCGGAGGTTCGAATCCCCTAGAGCAGAGGTGTCCTGCATGAGCAGGGGGTTGGACTAGATGACCACCGAGGTGCCTTCCGACTCTTGTTACTGTTAAAAGTGTTAAAGTATAATTCTGATCAGGATGCAAGGGCTGTTTTTGGCAGAAGGGGAGGGGGAGGGGGGCTGCTATCAAAAAGGCCCTGATGCTTAAAAGGGATCTCTTGGTTGTCACTAAGTAAGGAATTTGCAGCATTCTATCTCCTATTCTATTCTACTCTACTCTACTCTATTCTGAATCCTATTCTATTCTATTCTATTCTATTCTATTCTATTCTATTCTATCAATAGATAGATATTCTACTCTACTCTACTCTATCTATATCTACGCTATTCTACTCTACTCTACTCTACTTTACTCTATTCTGAATCCTATTCTATTCTATTCTACTCTACTCTACTCTGAATCCTATTCTATTCTATTCTGTTCTGTTCTGTTCTATTCTACCTATATTCTACTCTACTCTACTCTATATACCTATATCTACCCTATTCTACTCTGCTCTGCTCTGCTCTGCTCTGCTCTGCTCTGCTCTGCTCTGCTCTGCTCTACCTACTCTACTCTATTTTACTCTATTCTGAATCCTATTCTATTCTGTTCTGTTCTTTTCTGTTCTGTTCTGTTCTGTTCTATTCTATTCTACCTATATTCTACTCTACTCTACTCTACTCTACCTATATCTACCCTATTCTACTCTGCTCTGCTCTATTTTACTCTATTCTGAATCCTATTCTATTCTATTCTATTCTATTTTATTCTATTCTGCTCTACTCTACTCTATTCCTACATTAAACTATATTCTTTCATTATCTAATTGCCCATTGTTTAATTTGATCAGGAAATGACGGTTCTCAAAAGCACAAAAAGAAAGCCACTTGTGCTCATAACACACACACACACACACACACACACACACACTAAGACTCCGTGTAAAACCAGAAAAATGGCCTGGGGGACGGTGGGGGGGGTGATATCCTGGTGATCCTGACCTCCCACAGCCCGGGAAAAGGATCAAGGTGTCAGTTGAGGGAGAAGGGGAGAAGATAATGCGTTGTATTTTTACGGAGTTTTGCTCTCATTGTACACGTGTTGTTGCTTAGTTTGCCTTCTTTTTAACACTTGCAAGCTGCCCCTTGCAATTGAAACGGGCGCTAAATGAAGGTCATCAATCCCCTTGAGAGGAGGAATGGGGAAGGGTTTCAGCCGCTCTCCTTTTTTCCCCTTCTTTCAGAGGGAAACAATGGCAGCCCGACATGGATTTTGTGAAGCAGCTGGAAGGCGCCGTCATGTACCCCAGCAAAGTGACAGAAAAATGGGTTCCTCCGCCGTGGAACAGTGAGTAACCCTTCTGCGGTGGCCTTATGACACGCGCAACTGTGGGAACTCAGCAGCTGCCAGTTCTTTAGTGGGTGTTGGTCTTCATTCCCATCCCGACAAACCAGGAGGGGGTCCAGCTGGCTTTCGTACCTAGAAAGCCAGGACTAGAACTCACCGATTTCCTGGTGATTGGCCCAAAGTCACCCAGCCGGCTTTCGTGCCTAAGGCAGGACTAGAACTCACCGTCTCCTAGTGATTAGCTCAAAGTCACCTAGCTGGCTTTCGTGCCTAAGGCAGGACTAGAACTCACCGTCTCCTAGTGATTAGCTCAAAGTCACCCAGCCGGCTTTTGTGCCTAAGGCAGGACTAGAACTCACTGTCTCCTAATGATTAGCTCAAAGTCACCTAGCTGGCTTTCGTGCCTAAGGCAGGACTAGAACTCACCATCTCCTAGTGATTAGCTCAAATTCACCCAGCCGGCTTTCGTGCCTGAGGCAGGACTAGAACTCACTGTCTCCTAATGATTAGCTCAAAGTCACCTAGCTGGCTTTTGTGCCTAAGGCAGGACTAGAACTCACCATCTCCTAGTGATTAGCTCAAATTCACCCAGCCGGCTTTCGTGCCTAAGGCAGGACTAGAACTCACCGTCTCCTAGTGATTAGCTCAAATTCACCCAGCCGGCTTTCATGCCTAAGGCAGGACTAGAACTCACAGTCTCCTAGTGATTGGCCCAAAGTCACCCAGCCGGCTTTCATGTCTAAGGAAAGACTAGAACTCCCTGCCGCCTGGTGATTGATTCAAGGTCACCCAGCTAGCTTTCATCGCTAAGGTGGAACTCACCATCTCGTCTCTGAGTAATCTTTTTGCTCTCCCAGACAGGGATCCCATAGTAGGGAGAATGGCCAACATCACTCTCAACTTTGGGCCCCAACATCCTGCCGCCCATGGGGTCTTGCGCCTGGTCATGGTGCTGAATGGGGAGAACGTGAAGAAGTGTGACCCCCATATCGGTCTACTGCATCGTGGGACTGAGAAGCTCATAGAATATAAGACCTACCTCCAGGTAAGTTTACTTTAGTTTAGTTTAGTTTATTTAGATTTTTATACCGCCCTTCTCCTGAAGGACTCAGGACGGTTCACAGCCAAAATAAAACAAACATAATATACATAATAAAAACAATTATTAAAAATCTTATTACATATCAGGCCAAATTAAAACTTTAAAACCATAAAACCCCAAATAATTGACAACAAAATATTAAAAACTGCTAAAAATTTCTATGCCAATTCTGCGCAAATAAATAGGTAGGTCTTCAACTCGCGGCGAAAGGTCCGAAGGTCGGGAAGTTGACGGAGTCCTGGGGGAAGTTCATTCCAAAGGGTGGGAGCCCCCATAGAGAAGGCCCTTCCCCTGGGGGCCGCCAGCCGATATTGTTTGGCGGACGGCACCCTGAGGAGTCCCTCTCTGTGAGAGCGCACGGGTCGGTGGGAGGCAATCGGTAGCAGTAGGCGGTCCCGTAAGTAACCCGGTCCTAAGCCATGGAGTGCTTTGAAGGTAGTAACCAAAACCTTGAAGTACACCCGAAAGACCACAGGTAGCCAGTGCAGTCTGCGCAGGAGTGGTGTTACATGGGAGAAGGTAAGAAGGGGGGAATGTTGGATGGAATGGAATGGAATAGAATAAAATAGAATGGAAAATGGAATGGAATGGAATAGAATAAGAATAGAATGGGAATAGAACAAGAATAATTAGAAGAAAATAGAATGTAAAATGGAATGAATGGAATGGAATAGAATAAGAATAGAATAGGAGTAGAATAAGAATAATAAGAATAGTAGAATAAAATAAAATAGAAGAAAAATAGAATGAATGGAATAAGAATAATTAGAATAGAATAGAATAGAATAGAATAGAATAGAATAGAATAGAATAGAATAGAATAGAATAGAATGGAATGGAATCCCGATTCTTAAAAAGGATTTCTTTTTTTCTTTTTTTGTCTCAGGCCCTGCCGTATTTTGACCGGCTGGATTACGTCTCCATGATGTGCAACGAGCAGGCTTACTCTCTGGCTGTCGAGAAACTGCTGAATATCCAACCGCCCATAAGAGCTCAGTGGATACGAGGTGATTTAAATATTTAATAGATTATATTTCATATTAACGGAGCAGGGTCCCAAAAGGCGAGCGCAGGACCCTGCGATGCGATAGCTGTCATAGATACACATTCGGCCGCAATGGAGCCCCAAATTTCTGTGGTTGAGAGAGACATTTGTCAAGTGAGTTTTGCCCCCTTTTGCGAACTTCCTTGCCATCGTTGTTAAGTGAATCGCCGCAGTGGTCTAAGTTAGGAACCCGGTTGTTAAGTGAATCGGGCTTCCCCATCGACTTGGTTTGTCAGAAGGTCGCCAAAGGAGATCACGTGACCTCAGGACAGAGCAGCAGTCATAAGTCTGAACCAAAGCATTTGAATTTAGCTCCACCTTAACCATGGGGATGCTACAAAGCTCGTAACTTGCAAAAAACGGACAGAAATCACTTGTTTTTAGTGCCGTCGTCACTCGGAACAGTCACTAAATGAACCGTTGTAAGTCAAGGACTACCTGTAGATCACCATCATCTTTTAACAGCCCCATAATCCCTTGCGTGGTGGAGTCTGGGCAACTGAACGGAGCTGAGCGTTTACTGGCCGGATGCCCTTCGCGTCGCCAGGGCGGAGTTTTGCTCAGCAGATAATATTAAAATTAAAATAAAATTTATAATTAAAATTAAAATAAAATGGGGAGGCTGTGAGTTCGATCCTAGGTAGAGGCAGGTATTTTTCTCTCTCTGGGCACATCGAGAATATTATCCAGCAATGTTATATTATATATGTAACATTGCTGGATAATATTCTCATTGTGCCCGGAGAGAGCAAAATACCTGCCTCTACCTAGGATCGAACTCACAGCCTCCCGATTGTGAGGCTGGAGCTCCACCTCCAGGCCACCGCACCACTCCCAAAGGGCTACCCATAGGGCTACCCATTGCCAAACCGCCTGAATTTTAATCCTGGACGCAGCAACGGTCGTAAGCCGTTCAGAGCCTAACCCGGGTTTTTCCTTCCTAGTTCTCTTCGGAGAAATCACACGGCTGCTGAATCACATCATGGCCATCACCACCCACGCCCTGGACGTTGGGGCCATGACTCCTTTCTTCTGGATGTTTGAGGAGAGAGAAAAGGTAAACACACCCACCCACCCACACACACACACACCCACACACACACACCCCAACCCTGCTGGAGCAGCTCCTGAATCTACTTTAGGGACCCCTGTGTGACGGCTGGATCCGGCCTCCTACAAGCCAGGAAGAGAGAAGGGGACAGGGTGGGTTTGTGAACCAGACCGCTAAACCTCCATCTCTCTGCAGATGTTTGAATTCTACGAGCGGGTGTCCGGAGCGCGGATGCACGCCGCTTACGTCCGGCCAGGAGGTGTCCACCAGGTAAGGAGAGAATTGTGGGATATGCGGTATGGAGGACGCAGGCTGGAGTTTGCAATCCACTGCTTGGTTAATTTTGATGATGATGATGATATTGATCCGGGTGTTTTTTTTCCAACTTGACCACTTTAAAACGGGCTGGGGAATTCTGGGAGTTGGACGTCCACCCTTCTTCAAATTGCCAAGCTGGAAAAACAGCGATGACGGTTTAGGACATGTCCGTGCTCCCCAATTGTCAGTTTAGAAATTTCCAGCCCAGAGTCATTCTGGGACTGAGATTTGGGGGTGGGGCGGTGGCAAGCCACACCCATCCACAACCAAGTAGTTCTGGGGAGCGAATCCAGCAGCTGCACAAACCTCTGTTTGAATTATTATTTCGCCCACCGCTCAGGATATGCCGCTGGGATTGATGGACGACATCTACGAATTCGTGAAGAATTTTTCCGCCCGGATTGATGAGGTGGAGGAGGTGAGGCTGCGTCGGCAGTGGGAGATTTGGGCGGTGGGAGATTTGGGTAAGATTTGGATGGTGAGAAATTTTGCGAAGATTTGGGTGGTGATGGGGGGGAAGGTGGGAGATTTGGGTAAGATTTGGGTGGTGAGAAATTTTGGGAAGTTTTGGGTGGTGAGAAATTTTGGAAAGATTTGGGTGGTGAGAAATTTTGGGAATATTTGGGTGGTGATGGGGGGAAGTGGGAGATCTTGGGAAGTTTTGGTGGGAGATTTTGGGAAGATATGGGTGGTGGGAGATTTTGGGAAGATTTGGGTGGTGGGAGATTTTGGGAAGATTTGGGTGGTGAGAAATTTTTGGAAGTTTTGGGTGGTGAGAAATTTTGGAAAGATTTGAGTGGTGAGAAATTTTGGAAAGATTTGGATGGTGGGAGATCTTAGGAAGTTTTGGGTGGTGGGAGATTTTGGGAAGATTTGGGTGGTGAGAAATTTTGGAAAGTTTTGGGTGGTGAGAAATTTTGGGAATATTTGGGTGGTAATGGGGGGAAGTGGGAGATTTTGGGTAAGATTTGGATGGTGGAAGATCTTAGGAAGTTTTGGTGGGAGATTTTGGGAAGATTTGGGTGGTGGGAGATTTTTGGAAGATTTGGGTGGTGAGAAATTTTTGGAAGTTTTGGGTGGTGAGAAATTTTGGGAAGATTTGAGTGGTGAGAAATTTTGGAAAGATTTGGGTGGTGAGAAATTTTGGAAAGATTTGGATGGTGGAAGATCTTAGGAAGTTTTGGGTGGTGGGAGATTTTGGGAAGATTTGGGTGGTGATGGGGGGAAGACAGCCTTCATTTTAAGGGACCCAGCGTAGGATGTTGCAAGGTGCTATGGCCATTTGAAGAGGAAAAGCTGCTTTTCTTGCCTTCTCTCCTTTATCTAACCGAGTTAAGCATCTTCCAAGAATGATTGTTTGTACAGATGCTGACCAACAACCGGATTTGGAGGAATCGCACAATCGATATCGGGGTGATCTCCGCCGAAGATGCCCAGAATTGTGGCTTTAGGTACGTTTTTGCCTTTTTTTTTTTTGTTTTGTTTACATTTATACCCCGCCCTTCTCCGAAGACTCAGGGCGGCTTACAATGTATAGGGCAATAGTCTCATTCTATTTGTATATATTTACAAAGTCAACTTATTGCCCCCCCAACAATCTGGGTCCTCATTTTACCTACCTTATAAAGGATGGAAGGCTGAGTCAACCTTGGGCCGGGCTCGAACCTGCAGTAATTGCAGGCTTTGTGTTCTTAATAACAGGCCTTACCAGGCAGAGTTAAACCGGCCTTTCCCCTCCTCCTCCTCCTCGCAGCTACCCTCGGATTCTCCAAGACCTTGTGCGTACTATTTCAAACACAGGTAGCCTTGGATGTACAACGGTTCATTTAGTGACCACTCAAAGTTACAACGGCACAGGAAAAAATAAGACTTTAGGACCGCTTTTCACACTTACAACCGTCGCAGCATCCCCTACGGTGACGTGGTCAAAATTAAAACACTTGGCAAACTTGACTCGTATTTATGACGGTCGCAACGTCCTGGGGGGTGGGTGGGTCACGTGATCCCCTTTTGTGACCTTCGGAAAAGCGAAGTCAGAGGGGAAAAGCCAAATTCATTTAACAATGAATCATTTAACAGTGGCTGCCTTAACAACGGCAGTGATTCCCTTAACGCGGCAAGCGAAGTTGTAAAGTGGGGCCAAATTCCCTTAGCAACTGTCTCACTTAATGACGTCAATTTTGGTCATAAGTGGAGAACTACTTGTACAGCCAAGGGCTCAGCAGTCTCTTTATCTGTTCGTTCCTTGGGCAGCGTCTCTTCCCCTCATAACTACATATCCCATTGCAAACTTTCCACTCCACACCCCACCCATGGTGAAAAGCTGTTGATCGGTTTCTTGTCTCCCCCCGCCCCCCAGCGGTGTGATGCTTCGTGGATCAGGGATCCAGTGGGATCTTCGCAAAACCCAGCCTTACGACGTCTACGACCAGGTGGAGTTTGATGTGCCGATCGGATCGAATGGAGATTGTTACGACAGGTATGGCTCCAGTTTGGGGGAAACAGCTCCGCCCTCTCCTATCCCTGGAGTCTTCCAACCATAGCTAGGTAGTCCTCGGTTTACAACGGTTCGTTTAGTGGCCGTTGAAAGTTACAACGGCACTGAAAAACGGGACTTGCGACCGTTTTTCACCGTTACGACCTTTGCGGCATCCCCACGGTCACGTGATCAAAATTCAGATGCAGGTACTTACGACGGTTGCCGTGTCCCCCTTTTGCGAAGTCAATGGGGGAGCCGGGCTTACTTAACAACGACTACAGTGATTCCCCAAGCACACTGCGGCAAGAAAAGGTTGCAAAACGGGGCAAAACTCCCTTAAGGAGTGTCTCGCTTAGCTAGAGAAATTTTGGGCTCCACTGTTAAGTCGTTAAGTCGAGGACTTCCCTGTATCAGGAAGTTGCGGATCTTGGGTTGCAAAGCTTCGGAGGGCCCAGGAAGAGCCCTCGAAGGAGGCGGACTCTCAGGATTCTTTCAAACCCGTCCCAATGTTGCGACCCAGGCCCAAGTAGGCAGTAATGTAGGCAGTAATGAACTTAGTCCGTGGGAAAACAAACTTGATTCGTCTTTCAACTCAAAGTAAAACAAAGGCCTCCCAAACACAAATTCCTCAGTTCTCTCCCAAACCTTGGTCCAATTAGGCAAACCGCCAAAGGCCTTTCTTGGCAAACATTCACAAGTCACAAAAATAAAGGCAAGACGTAGACGAAGCAGAAGACGAAGCTACCAATGTTGTTTTCCGGCAAAGCTCAAACGCCGTTGCTGGTCTTTTAAGCCTTATGGGAGGAGCCAATCATCTCTTGGCCTTACTCCCAAGTCGTCCTCTCTGCTTGAGCTGCTCTTGCCTTCTGGCAGCTCTTCTCATGCGTGCATTAGGAACAGGCTCCTCCTGCTCCTCTGCCTCACTACTATCAGTCTCTGGAGGCTCTCACTCCTCGATGGCCCTGGCCTCACCTCAGCCTCATCGCTGTCCGACTCCGTTGCCAGCTCCGTAGGCTGCTGACGGACCACAACAGCCAACTTGCCAATGAACTGGATCGGGGAAGGGGGAAAATTCAATGCCGAGAATGTATGTGGAAATCGGGAGAGCCGGGAAACCATCAAGGTCCCCTCTGAAGGTGCTGTGAGAGAGACAGCCGGTTCCCATAACAAAAGGACGTCTCGTAATTGGGCAATGCGATCACCCAAGGGTGGGGAGAAGCAGCGGGTATGGCAGTGATGGCGAACCTTTTCGGCACTGAGTGCCTAAAAAGTGTGCGCACGGGCCTGCGCGCTCATCAGGGACACAACTTCCGGTTTCCGGTGCATGCATGCCCATCGGGCAGCTCCTTTTCTGGTTTCTGGTGTGCGTGTGCGCGCAATGATCAACTGTTGCGCATGCGCGTAAAGAAACCGGAAGACCAGCTCTTCCGGTTCCATGCCCCGCCGTGCAGGCGAAGGCCAGCTGATCATCGCGCATGCATGCACGCCAGAAACCCGGAAAAGAGCAACGGGCGAGGCCGCTCCACATGGCTCTTGCGTGCCACTTTGGGCACACATTCCGTAGGTTCACCATTACGGAGCTATGGTTTAGCTACAGGCAAGGCGTTGCGCGAGAAAACCAGAGCTGGTTTTGCTTCTTCAGTCCCATCATGGTGTATCCAATAAAGTTTTACTTTTGGGAATTTAAATCTCCCGAGTTTTGCCTTGTTTTGGGTTGACTAGTTTAGACAGCCAACAAGCCACCTCGGTTTCTGGAGCTTCTGGTGAACTTTAGAAAAGTTTCTTCTCGCTCTCTCAGTTCCTCAGCTGTTCCTCCTCGGGTTGGCTCCCTTTTCCGAAGTTCTTCCAGTCCTTGGTGGCCCCTCGGAACCACTCCACTGCCTCCCCTCTTCCTTCCCCACAGGTACCTCTGCCGCATAGAGGAGATGCGCCAGTCGCTCCGCATCATCTTACAGTCCCTGAACAAGATGCCGGAAGGAGAGATCAAAGTGGACGACGCCAAGGTCTCGCCTCCCAAGAGGGCGGAGATGAAGGTAAGAGTTGAGTTTCCCAGAAGACCTTGTCTCCCCACCCCCCCCGCCTTTTGTTGGTGGAAAAAACCGGGCAGGAATCTCAACCAATAGCAATAGCATTTAGACTTATATACCGCTTCACGGTGCTTTTACAGCCCCTCTCTAAGCGGTTTTACAGAGTCAGCCTCTTGCCCACCCACAGAAATCTGGGTCTTTGTTTTACCCACCTCGGAAGGATGGGAGGCTGAGTCGACCTTGAGCTGGTCTGGATCGAACTACTGGCAGTCGAGTTAGCCTGCAATACTGCATTCTAACCACTGAGCTACCAGGGATCTTTCTTTCTTTCTTTCTTTCTTTCTTCTTTTCTTCTTCTTTTCTTCTCCCTCCTTCCTTTCCTCCCTCCTCCCCTTTTCCTCCTCCCTCCTTCTTCCTCCCTCTCCCTCCTTCCTTTCTTCCCTCCCTCTTTCCTTCCTTCCTTTCCTCTCCTTCGTTCCTTCCCTCCCTCTCTCCCTCCTTCCTTTCTTCCCTCTCTCCCTTTTTCCTCCCTCCCTCCTTTCCCTCCTTCTTCCTTCCCTCTCTCCCTCCTCCTTCCTTCCCTTCTGTTTCCTTCTTCCCTCCCTCCCTTCCTTCTCTACTTCCCTCTCTCCCTCTTTCCTTCCTTTTCTTCCCTCCCTCCCTTTTTCCTTCCTTTCTCCCTCCGTTCCTCCTTCCTTTCTTCCCTCCCTCTTTCCTTCCTTCCTTCCCTTCCTCTCCTTCGTTCCTTCCCTCCCTCTCTCCCTCCTTCCTTTCTTCCCTCTCTCCCTTTTTCCTCCCTCCCTTCCTTCCCTCCTTTTCTTCTTCCTTCCCTTGTTTCCTTCTTCCCTCCCTCCCTTCTTTCTCTACTTCCCTCTCTCCCTCTTTCCTTCCTTCTTTTCTTCCCTCTCTCCCTTTTTCCTCCCCCTTTTTCTTCCCTCCCTCCGTGTTCCCTTCCCAACTAAACGTCTCAGCTTTAATAAACTTCGCTCAAGTTGCCATGATTGAACCTTCTCGAGATACTCTCTGGTTAGGCTAAACCATCATTAAACCACGAAGCAGCCGGAGGTGACGTCAAACCTTTCTTCTCCCTCTTCTCAGTCGTCCATGGAGGCCCTGATCCATCATTTCAAACTCTACACCGAAGGCTACCAAGTGCCTCCAGGGGCCACTTACACCGCCATCGAGGCTCCGAAGGTAAGTGCTGAATTTGTGGACGCTGCGTGAATCCAATGTCTCCCCCAATAACGGGACGCCCTCAAAGCGAAGACCGTGTCTGGACTCATTTTGTTTTCTGAAGCAGAAACGGTCATTTTTTTTTGACCATGAGATTAGAAATAGCAACCCCCAAAAACCGTGAGAATTTGGTCTCCTGGGAGTGAAATTTCTGAGACCTGTAATTGTGTAACGACACACAAACAAAAGGCAGATATAAAGCGTGCTATTTATACAGGTATAATGCTACAGGGAAGCAAACTATCCAATATCTAGGACAGAATGTCAAATCAGATCCTATAATGGAGGTTTCGCTGATTTTTCTGGCTGCGACGAGAAGCTAAAAATTATATTTGCAACTTGGATAGACGTTTGTATTCTTCCCGATTTTAAGATTTCAGGCTTTGGATTCCCCGTTTTGTATTGTAGCGCTGTGTTTTCCTTTTTACTGAAATACGATGCAAACGTGTCGTACGACGACGAAATAAAATTACAGGGAGTCCTCGCTCAACGATGATAAATGGGACCGGACACTCTTGTCATTAAGCAACAGAGTCATCATCACCATCTTTTAACGACCCCATCATCCCTTGCGGGGTGGAGTCTGGGCAACTGAATGGAGCTAGCAGAGTGTTTTAATGGCCGGATGCCCTTTCCTGTTGCCAGTACGGAGTTTTGTTCAGCAGATATATTCTCATCATGCCCAGAGAGAGAAATATCTACCTCTACCTAGGATCGAACTCATAGCCTCCTGAATGTGAGGCGAGAGCTTAACCTCTAGGCCACCGCACCGCTTAAGCAACACATTCTCAAGTCGAAACCCCCCCCCCAGGGCCGCGCCGCTTAATGACCGCAATTCCAACCGTTCCAGGTTGAGATCGTTAAACGAGGTGCGTGCGGGATTTCACGAGACCGCTGTTTCCGACTCCCCCGTCTGAATTTACTTGTGGGAAGGCCGTCAGGGAAGGTCTCGCAATCACAATCGCACAAACGCAGGGAGACTGCAATGGCCGCGCTTCAAGGGATGGTTGTTACGTCCCCCATTTATTCAGACCCATTGTAAGCCCGAACGGTCAGCGATGGATAATAACGGCTTTTGGTTGGCTTTGGTTTCATGCCGGGGGTGTGTGTGCGAACCCAGTTCATCGTGGTTTACCCAGCAAACCGACTTTGACTTGACTTCCTTTGTTGCAGGGTGAATTCGGCGTCTACCTGGTGTCTGACGGTACCAGCCGCCCCTATCGGTGCAAGATCAAAGCGCCTGGCTTTGCGCACTTGGTAAGACAGAAATCCAGCTGACGTGTCGCTGAGGTCAGGAGGGAAAGACAGGTAGTCCTCGACTTACGACCGCAATTGAGCCCAGCATTTCTGTTGATGAACGAGACAGCGAAGTGACTTTTCGCGCCATCTCCCAAACCTTCCTTGCCACCGTTGTTAAGCGTTGTCCCTGCCTTTAAGTTAATCACATGGTTCTTAAATGAATCTGGCTTCCCTCCCCCCCCCCCCTGGACTTGGCTCATCAGAAGGTCGCAAAAGGGGGATCGCCTGACCCCAGGACGCGCCCTAAACATGACCCCGTTGCCAAGCGTCCGAATTTTGTTCGGGAGCGCTACAACGGTCGCAAGTGCGAACAACGGTCCTAAGTCACTTTTTTTCAGTGCCGTTGTGACTTTGGGTGGTCAGTAAACGAACGGTCGTAAGTCAAGGGCTGTCCGTATGCAGGAAAGAGGGCTGAAACATTTTTTTTTTTGAAGCCCAATGCCAACCAGTTAATATTCAGAAACGGCTCAAGCAGACACCTTCCTAATTCACAGGAGAATAAGGGGAGGGGGGGTGGAGAGTGGAGGATATTTTTTATCAGTTTATCCCCTTAAACCAGAGGCTGCTCTTTTCCAACATCCTTTCCAGGGGTGGGATTCAGCCGGTTCGGGCTGAACCGGATGTTAATTTTAAATCTGGTTCGCCGCACCGGTTGTTGCAAGATCTGGCTGACCCCGCCCACCCTGCCCCGCCCCTCCCAGGAGTCTCCACGCGGGCCATTTTGGATGCCAGGTAAGTGCAGGGCCCACGCGGAGGCTCTGGGAGGGGGAAATACGGGCCTAGCGGAAGTCTGGAAACAGGCCCGTTTCCGCCCTCTGGAGGGTCTCCGGGGAAGGCTGTTTTCACACTCCCGGAAGCTCAAGAAAAGCCTCCAGAGCCTGGGGAGGGCGAAAAAGCCCCCCCTCCCCTTGGTGCAGGAGGCCAGGTAGGTCACGCCTACCATGGCCACGCCCGCCCAGCAGCCAGGAAGAGAACCGGTTGGTAAAATTTCTGAATCCTACATCCTTTCCCCCTAAATTTTTTCCTCCTCCCTTTTTCGCAGGCCTCTCTGGATAAGATGTCCAAGGGTCACATGCTTGCTGACGTAGTGGCCATCATTGGTAAGTGTGGTTCTTGAATTTTATTCCATTTAATTTTAATTTGGTGCCAGCCGACTTCAGATGAGGCTGGGCATGATCATAATAGACCAAAAAGAATTTTAAGAATACAGTCGAGTTCCAGAGCGAACAGCCCCCCAATTCAGTTGTGCACTCATCATAATTTGCTTCGCATGAGTGAGCTACACCGGGCTCCTTTCTTAAACCAGGGTTACAAAACCCTCGTTGAATGTTTCTTGGGCACTTTAAGAGGGGTGGACTTCAATTCCCAGAATTCCCCAGCCATCATGTTTTGAGAGGGCTGGACTTCCACTCCCAGAATTCCCCAGCCAGCATACTTTAAGATGGGTGGAATTCAATTTCCAGAATCCCCAAGCCAGCATGCTTTAAGAAGGGTGAACTTCCATTCCCAGAATTCCACAGCATGCTTTGAGAGGGGTGGACTTCCACTCCCAGAATTCCCCAGTCAGCATGCTTTAAGAGGAATGGACTTCCACTCCCAGAATTCCCCAGCCACCATGCTTTGAGAGGGCTGGTTTTCAACTCCCAGAATTCCCCAGTCAGCATGCTTTAAAGAGAGGTGGACTTCCACTCCCAGAATTCCCCAGCCAGCATGGTGTGACTAAGCCATGCTACAAAATCAGGATTGCAAAGACAGCCATGTTTCCTGGATTGAGGGGAGGGGACCGCTGACCCTCTTCATTCCTGTTCTCCCTCTCCCATCTGCCATGCCAGCCAGGGATGATGGGGATCGGAACTCCACACCCATAAGCCACTTCCCAACTTTGGAGATATTGTGCCATGTCATTTATTCCTCGTCTTTTCTCCTTCAGGCACCCAAGATATTGTCTTTGGCGAAGTGGACAGATAAATCGGCGTCCGGCCCCCAGGGTGGGAGTGGGGAGACGGTATAGGAATCCACCCCTCACTCTGGACGCCGTCTTCCTCCCCATCCCCCAACCAGGAATCTTCACTCAGCACCCTACTACTGTTTGTTGTGTGTGTGTGTCTGTTTTTGTTGTAATCCGGCGCTGGGACACCAGGCCAGGATGAGCAAAAAGAATAATAAAACCAGATCTCCCAAATTATAAATTGCTTGTCCACGTGCAATCGTTGTCCAATTTCTGCTTCTCTTGCCCTGCGTTTTTCATCCTTGGCTCATCCATTTCCGTCTACAGGGCTCAGGTTTCCAAATTTTCCCCGACGAACTTTTGTTTGTGGCCGTTTCAGTCTCGGGCACGGCTGAGCAGATTCTGAGAGGGATTTCCCCTTAGAAAAAGGGGGTGTCCGACTTTACGACTTGTGGACTTCAACTCCCAGAATTCCCCAGCCAGCAGGGTTGAAGTCCACCCGCCAGTCTTAAAAATTGCCAAATTTGGACCCCACTCCCCCTTGCCTTAAACCATAGCTTAAAGGTAAAGGTAAAGGTTCCCGTCGCACATATGTGCTAGTCGTTGCCGACTCTAGGGGGCAGTGCTCATCTCCGTTTCAAAGCCGAAGAGCCAGCGCTGTCCGAAGACGCCTCCGTGGTCATGTGGCCGGCATGACTCAACGCCAAAGGCGCACGGATCGCTGTTCCCTTTCCACTATTTTTTCTACTTGCATTTTTTTACGTGCTTTCGAACTGCTAGGTCCTGAGGAGCTTCTGATATATAAACATCGTCATCTTCGTTGAACGACCCCCATAATTTGTGTGGGCAACTGAATGGAACTAGCAGAGTGTTTTACTGGCCGGATGCCCTTATTGTCGCCAGTGCGGAGTTTTGTTCAGCAGATAATATTCTCGTGCCCAGAGAGAGAGAGAGAGAAATAGCTGCCTCTACCTAGGATCGAACCCACAGCCTTCTTGATTGTGAGGCGAGAGCTCCACCTCTAGGCCACCGCAATCACTCCAGCTTTTGATACATAATGGAAGGGGCTTAACTGAGGTCTCGCCCTGCCAAAATGCAACTCTCAAGGGGAGACCTTAACATACAGATAGCCCTTGACTTACGACAATTCATTCATTGACCATTCACAATTGCAATGGCACTCAAAGGAGGAGACTTATGACCGTTTTTCGCACTTAACGACCGTTGAGGCCTCCCTGTGGTCACGTGATCAAAATTCAGACGCCAACTGGTTCTTATTTATGACGGGTCCCAAGGTCCGGTGAGGGAAATGCAAGATGTTACTAACTTCACAACTGCAGGGATTCACTTTAACAACTTGTCTCACTTAGCGGCTGAAACGCGGGGCTCCATTTGGTCGTACGTTGAGGACTTACCCGGCATAGGGCGCTCCTGCTCGAACAGGGACCGTCAAGGCGACCTCCAATTCTGTTAAGGTCACGCCAAGGTCAAACCAACCTCCCATCATCTGACGGGATCCGATTCTCAGGCAGGGACGGACCCTCTCCTTAATCCTCGGATCTACCCGATCCCCGAGATTCCTGAATCCTTTCCCAGTTATTCCCACCCCCAAACTGGTTTCGATGTCTCCAGCCAAGGGTGAAAAACGGGAAGCTGGATTTTTTTCAGCCGACTGGCCTACCCGTCAGCTTAAAAAGAACCCAGAGTGCACAACTCACTGCAGGAAGACTTGTGGGTCTTGTGGTTACGTCCATCCTGCTGAGCTCTGGGCGGTGGCGTTGAAGGCTTCGGCTCAGCTCTCGGACTGTGACTGAGGGGCGAACCCGAGGGGGGACACAACGTGGACATAGTTTTCTCTCTCTTTTCTCAACAAGGGTCTCCAAAAATGAACCTTTCTCTCGTGGCTGTATTGGTTTTTCTCGTGGTCGACGGAGCAGGTAAAGTCCACCCCTTGTATCTGTGGGTCAGGGAGGAAGAGAATTAAAGAAATGGAAAAGGTGGGGTTTTTTTGGGGGGGGCGGGTTGTCAAGAGCATTGCAACCCCTTCATCGCCATTAAAGCAGTAAACTAGAGCAAAGATATTTAAATCGGAGGTTAGCAAAGCGCCGGAGGTTCGGTCCCAGTTTTTATTAATTTATTCCTTCGCTTATTTTTGTTAGAGGCCGCTTACAAACCCAAAAAGCCAAAAAAAAAACAAAACCATTGAAACAGAACAGAATTTTTATTAGACCAGAGACCAGAAAACTCAATTAATATACAATTCAAAATTCTGGAATAAAATAATAAACGACAGATTAAAATCTACGAGCATCGAATCCGGTCTGTCAATTTATACATTTATTTATTTTATTTATTTTTGTCACAATATATATAAGTATCATACAAAAAAGATTTATAAACATATATATGAGTAAATATTAGGAGGAATAAGCATTATATATATAAGAAGAAGAAAAAGAGAAACAATAGGACAGGAACGGTAGGCACGTTTGTGCTCTTATGCACCCCCCCTTACATGGTCTAAATTATATTAAAAATCACAATCCATAAACCGCGTGGCCCGTAGTCAGTTTTATTACTAAAAAGAGAAGGAATAAGCATTGAAACCATCAATACTCAGAATAACAGCGATCATTTGCAATTAAAAAGATGGGGAGGGAGATGGGGGGTCTTGTCTTAAATACATAAATTCCTTCTTATATTGAAGGAGGGGCCATTCTTCTCAACCACCCTGCGAGGGAGGCCTTCGGAGACCCGCCCCGAAGTTTTAAACCAGTCTTTTTAAAATCTTTCTCCAATGCTTCTTGAATCCAAAGGTAGTTGCGTTAACTTTAGGGCATTGTGTGCGTCCACGCGTATTTTTAATGAAGTTTGGAGGCGGTACAGCGAGTAAAAAAAAAAAGGAATTTATCCAAACAACCGTAGTTTTCAGTTAGCCAGGGATGAAAGCCCTGAAGGGAAGGCAGCCCCTTTCTAAATCGTGATTCATCGGCGAGTGATTTTTTCCCCCCCATCAACGGAGGAGTTGATTTAAGATAGCAAAAAATGAAAAGCTGGGATTTTGTGGTTTTCAAGCCCGGAACCTTAAATTCTTAAAATCAAGCTTAGAGGGAGATTAGTTAAAGTGCTAGAAACCAGGAGACGGGACTTCTAGTTGACGAGTTGAACTTAAAACTTTTATTTATTTATTTTGCTTCGAAGACGGCATCGTGTCCCAAGGGAAGCCAAAGTTCTTTAAAAGTCAAACTTTTTTAAAGGGTATAACAAAATCAACATTTTAATGCCCGATGCTTCCATGTTTTCATCCCGTAATCGCGGTCTTTCTGTGGCTGAAGGAATTTTAAGCGGCACAGAATTGCTCGCTAGAGAGATGAGCAGAAAAATCGAATTAATCAATATGCAAATATAATAATTCGGCTCTCGAACTTTTTTGGGGGGGGGGAGTCGAGAGACTGTAAATTGGGGGTTTCTCTTCCCACTTATTGAACACGATGCTACATTTTAAAGAGAGGTTAGTGGAAAATAAAATTTATTTCTTTCCCACAAAAGTACAGGGAGTCCCAAGATAAGAATTAAGGTCATGAAATATAGAATAATCCAAATATATTCAATACTTTGCAGCTTTGATCAGCCAAGATGGACATGACCGGGAGTTTGCTCGTGAGCAAGGAATTGAAACCTTGGTGGGGGGGAAAAAACTTGCTTTCTTTTTAAAATTTGGATGAGTTTGCGCACGTCTTCCAAGCGCTCATCCATTTTAAAATCACAAAAATCCCCAGTTTTTGTAATCCTTTCTCCTTAAGGGTAATTTTTCCCCCTGATGGTTTGAAGTTTCTCTTTTCATTCTCTTTTCTAGCTTTTTGCAGAGTTCTTTCGTCAGCATGTTTTTGAAACCTTTAAGCATTGCATCAAAGCGCTGTGTTTATATCCTACAAAAAATGCTTCCTGTCTATAATATAGTCCTTTTCTTGGCAAGGTATTTCCCGCCAAACCGTGAAAATGTGAAGGAAAAGAGGCAGTTTGGTCTAGTGGTTAAGGCAGCGGGCTAGGAAGTGGGAGAGCCCGAGTTCAAGGCCTTAACTTAGCCATGAAAGCTGCCTGAGTGATTTGGGGCCAATCACTTACGGGACCGCCTGCTGTTACCACATGCCTCCCACCGACCCGTACGCTCCCATAGAGAGGGACTTCTCAGGGTGCCGTCCGCCAAACAATGTCGGCTGGCGGCCCCCAGGGGAAGGGCCTTCTCTGTGGGGGCTCCCACACTCTGGAACGAGCTTCCCCCGGGTTTACGTCAAATACCTGACCTTCAGACATTCCGTCGCGAACTGAAGACACATCTTTTTATTCGCGCGGGGCTGGCTTAAATTGGATTTTAAAAGTGAATTTTAGCAATTTTAAATGGGGTTTTAATTGACGGTAATTTTTAACTTCAGGCTAATTTTTAAATAAGTTTTTTAAAGGTATTTTAACGTGTATATTTGTATTGTTGGTTTTATTTTGCCTGTACACCGCCCTAAGTCCTTCGGGAGAAGGGCGGTATAAAAATCAAATAAAATAAATAAATAAATAAATAAATAATCACCAGGAGGCGGTGAGTTCTAGTTCTGCTTAGGCAGGAAAGCCGGCTGGGTGACTTTGGGCCAATCACCGGGAGACGGTGAGTTCTAGTTCCACCTTAGGCATGAAAGTCACCTAGGTGACTTTGGGCCAGTCACCAGGAGATGGGGAGTTCTAGTCCCGCCTTAGGCATGAGAGCCACCTAGGTGACTTTGGGCCAGTCACCAGGAGATGGGGAGTTCTAGTCCTGCCTTAGGCATGAAAGCCACCTAGGTGACTTTGGGCCAGTCACCAGGAGATGGGGAGTTCTAGTCCTGCCTTAGGCATGAAAGCCACCTAGGTGACTTTGGGCCAGTCACCAGGAGATGGAGAGTTCTAGTCCCGCTTTAGGCATGAGAGCCACCTAGGTGACGTTGGGCCAGTCACCAGGAGATGGGGAGTTCTAGTCCCGCCTTAGGCATGAGAGCCACCTAGGTGACTTTGGGCCAGAGATGGGGAGTTCTAGTCCCGCCTTAAGCATGAGAGCCACCTAGGTGACTTTGGGCCAGTCACCAGGAGATGGGGAGTTCTAGTCCCGCCTTAGGCATGAGAGCCACCTAGGTGACTTTGGGCCAGTCACCAGGAGATGGGGAGTTCTAGTCCCGCCTTAGGCATGAGAGCCACCTAGGTGACTTTGGGCCAGTCACCAGGAGATGGGGAGTTCTAGTTCTGTTTAGGCATGAAAGCCAGCGTTGCCCAAGTCCCTCTCTCAGCCCAACTCACCTCACACAGGGCTGTTGTTGTTGTGGGGAAAATTGGAGGAGGAAAGAGTGTTGGATATGTTTGCTGCTTTGAGTTATTTGCAAAATTAATAAAGTCAGCATATAAATAAATAGCCATTTTTTAAAAAAGGAAGGGCTGGAAAACTGAGTTTCTAGCAACTAACAGCTTGGGTTAAACGAAACTGAAAGAAACTGGGCTTCACTGATGCAGATGTGGAGGAAAAACATCTGCCACCCTCATCACTTTTTAAAGGGGAAATGGGTTACAAAAGAAAAAGAAGAGGATTTTTAAAAAAGGAAGTTGAAAGGAAAACCCTGCAGTGTCTGCGGTTACTCCCAGTTACTCTTAGCTCAGTAACTGGGTTACTCCCAGTTACTGAGCTAAGATGCATCCGGTGTAATTAATCAAAAAGTTTGATTAATCACGATTAATCAAAAGAGAGAAGGGTAGCAATTCCCAAAACAAAAATAAATATAACTTCTGAAAAGTCGGGGTGAGAGAGGAGGCCAAAAAAGAAAAGAAAAAGGAATGCAATCTTTTTTTGTATACAAGAAATACATTTGGATAAAATTAAAAAGATAATTCAATTAATTCAAAATCAATGATGATCTGTAATTCAGTCAATTATTATTAAGTAATGATTTATTTAATAAGTTTACTTATAATTAAGTAGCAGTTTAGTTAATTATTAAGTAACGTTTTATTATTAACAGCTTGTTTAATCATTAATTAATCATTTGTTATTGATAGGTTAAGGGATTATGAATCGATTTGCTTTATTGGTTGATAATTTCATTGTTATTGATTATAATTTCACACTGAATATTGTTGATAACTTCATTGATCGATGACGAATCGTTTCACTGAATGTTATTAACTAATAATTTAGTTGGATATGATTAAATTAATTGTTTAATTTTTTAGAATAGAATAGAATAGAATAGAATAGAAGTTTATTGGCCAAGTGTGATTGGACACACAAGGAATTTGTCTTGGTGCAGATGCTCTCAGTGTACATAAAAGAAAAGATACGTTCATCAAGGTACAACATTTACAACACAAACGATGGTCAATATATCAATATAATTTCACCGCGAGCTTAAGACACATCTATTTATTTGCGCAGGACTGGACTAGATTTTAAATTCAAATTGGTTTTAATGGGGATTTTATTATTTTTATTATTATTTTTATTTTAATTATTTTAATTATTCGACCAATTATAATAAGTTTTTTAATGGATGTTTTATTTGTATTTATATGTATGTTTTTATCGGGTTGTGAACCGCCCTGAGTCCCTAGGGAGATAGGGCGGTATAAAAATATGAAAAATAAAATAATAAAATAAATAAATAAATCATAAGGATTACCTTATGATTTTATTAATCAAAAGCTTCAAACTTTTGTGCGCTGGTTCTCCTTGGGAGCCAAAAAAAAATGGATTTGTTATATATCCTACAATCACAGCTCTGAACATTGCCAAATTTTTTGGGGGGTGAACCCCAAAACATCATTACAGTAGAATTATGAAGGCACGTAGACCAGTGGACTGAACACGGATTGAATCTTGATTGTTTACAGATTCTTCCAGGTCTCTGGTTAATTCTCATTCGGTGGCTTGATTTTCTTTGCTCAAAAAAATAAATAAAAAAAATCTATATATACTATTTTTACACTTCGCAGCGTCAGAAATTAACCCAAGTTTTGTGGTTTCGTTAGTGTGTTTTTGCTAATCGTGGACAGAGGCCAAGCGGAGAGCAACTTGACTCATCTCATTTTTCAGCAGCAAGCAAATGTTCCCCCCCCCCCAAATCGAATTGCGCCATAACCGGATTCCCCAGAGCAGCCTTTAAGAAGAAACGAGAACCGTATTTTAAAGCGGAAATATAATTTTCTCAGAGGCATCGGGAAGGAGGTTCGATTCCCTTGAACCATCTGGATTGACAATTTGCTCTGAATTTATTCATTTTGCTTTTATTGCATTACTTTCAACTTCTGGAAATAGGGATCTGTAACAGGCGTTAAGAGCGAGGTCCGGTCATAAGTCAGGGGTGAAATCCAGCAGGTTCTGACAGGTTTTGGAGAACCGGTAGCGGAAATTTTGAGCAGGTCGGAGAACCGGTAGCGGAAATTTTGAGTAGTACAGAGAACCGGTAGCGGAAATTTTGAGCAGGTCAGAGAACCGGTAGCGGAAATTTTGAGCAGGTCAGAGAACCGGCAAATCCCACTTCTGGCTGGCCCCAGAGTGGGGTGGGAATGGAGATTTTTTGCAGTATCCTTCCCCCAGGAATAGGGAGGGAATGGGGATTTTGCAGTATCCTTCCTCTGCCACGCCCACCAAGCCATGCCCACAGAACCGGCAGTAAAAAAAAAATGGATTTCACCGCTGTCATAAATCCCAGTTTTCAGTGCCATTGTTAACTTTGAATGGTGGTTAAATGACTGTCTGTAAGATTTATTGTGATTTTTTTTTTTTTGTTTACATTTATACCCCGCCCTTCTCCGAAGACTCAGGGCGGCTTACAGTGTATAAGGCAATAGTCTCATTCTATTTGTATATTTTTTACAAAGTCAACTTATTGCCCCCCCAACAATCCGGGTCCTCATTTTACCTACCTTATAAAGGATGGAAGGCTGAGTCAACCTTGGGCCGGGCTTGAACCTGCAGTAATTGCAGGCTACTGTGTTCTAATAACAGGCTTCTTAACGGCCTGAGCTATCCCAGCCCCTTATTTATTCTCTGGGGTTGCCAGAAGGATCAAATTCCTTTTTCACTGAATTCGTTTCCAAGCTGAGAATTGCAGAAATACAACCCAGGCTGAGCGACAGAAAAGAAAAAAATATATTTATTGAGGTTGACATTCTTAAATAGTCGTCATAAAAGACTGCATCTCCATCTCGTTTTTATAGAGTAGTCTTCGACTTACGAGCACGGTTTGAACCCAAACTTTCTACCGCTAAGCGAGACGGCTTGCGAACTGGATTTCCCCTCATTTTACGACCATTCCTACCGCAGTTGTTCAGTGAATCGACGCAGTTCTTAAATTAGTAACACGGCTGTTAAATGAATCCGGCTTCCCCCATTTGACTTGGCTTGTCAGAAGGTCGTGAAAAAGGATCACGGGGGGGGGGACGCGCCCCCCCCCTCACGGGGACGCTGCGACCGTCATAAATACGAGTCAGCGGCCAAACGTCTCAATTTATGATTGTTGCAGGAAGCTTGCAACGATCATAACTGTGAAAAATGGTTGTCAGTCACTTTTTTTTCAGTGTCGTTCAGTGACGAGATTCAGCCGGTTCGGTAGTAGTGACCTGCGGGTGGGCTTCCTATTTAGCCCCGTTTTCTAAGCTGCGCGCATATGCATACAAGCCACAAGTGCGAGCAATGTGCAGAAGGCCACGCGCGCTCACATTTTCAGTGCTGGGCGAACCAGTTGTTAAATTATATGAAGCACCTCCGGCGTTATTATAACTTTGAACAGTAAGTAAACTGTTAGGAGTCAAGGACTGCCTGTATATATATTTCGATTCAACAGTATCAACAGTAGAAACCTTCAAATTTCTGGGTTCTATCATATCGCAAGATCTCAAATGGACAGCTAACATCAAAAACATCATTAAAAAAGGACAGCAAAGAATGTTCTTTCTGCGCCAACTCAGTAAGCTCAAACTGCCCAAGGAGCTGCTGATCCAATTCTACAGAGGAATTACTGAGTCTGTCATTTGCACCTCTATAACTGTCTGGTTCGGTTCTGCAACCCAACAAGAAAGACACAGACTTCAGAGGATAATTAGAACTGCAGAAAAAATAATGGCTACCAACCTGCCTTCCATTGAGGACCTGTATACTGCACGAATCAAGAAGAGGGCCGTGAAAATATTTGCAGATCCCTCGCATCCTGGACATAAACTGTTTCAACTCCTACCCTCAAAACGACGCTATAGAGCACTGCACACCAGAACAACTAGACACAAGAACAGTTTTTCCCCGAAGGCCATCACTCTGCTAAACAAATAATTCCCTCAACACTGTCAGACTATTTACTGAATCTGCACTACTATTAATCGTTTCATAGTTCCCATTACCAATCTCTTTCCACTTATGACTGTATGACTATAACTTGTTGCTGGCAATCCTTATGATTTATATTGATATATTGACCATCAATTGTGTTGTAAATGTTGTACCTTGATGAACGTATCTTTTCTTTTATGTACACTGAGAGCTTATGCACTGAGGACAAATTCCTTGTGTGTCCAATCACACTTGGCCAATAAAAAAAATTCTAATTCTAATTAAAGATTTAGTCAATTCTTATCAACAGAGTGGGAGGGTTACTGCAAAAAAAAAAATCTTTCCCTATCTTAAAACGAAAGCAGATGCTTCCTGATTTACAAGTTCAACGGAAAACTCCTTATCTTTTCTAGACGCAAGATGTAAGTTTTGTTTTTAAGGTTTTTAATTTCCGTAAAATGCCGTGACTTCTGCCCGCCGCAATCTTTCCTGCCTTTCGAATGTATTGCAAACGTATCCGAAACACCAAGCCCATCAAACGTCTCTTCCTATGAGTCGGATAGGATGATGGAGAAAAGAAACTAACTTAAAAAATAAAATTAAATCCATGTCGAATATAAGCAAAACAGTCCTGAGCAAAGCAATGAAAAGGACATCCTTTCGTTATGGCCTGTAATGATTTTAGAGGCGAAAGATTAATAATCCTGGTGCAACAATTTTTTTTTTTAAATTTGCATTTATATCCCACCCTTCTCCAAAGACTCAGGGCAGCTTACACTATGTCAAGCAATAGTCTTCATCCATTTGTATATTATATACAAAGTCAACTTATTGCCCCCAACAATCTGGGTCCTCATTTTACCTACCTTATAAAGGATGGAAGGCTGAGTCGACCTTGGGCCTGGTGGGACTTGAACCTGCAGTAATTGCAAGCAAGCTGCTGTTAATAACAATATAGGAAGTGGGGTTTTTTTTGTTGTTTTTTTTTGGAAAGTCACGTTTTTCCTTCTCCCTCCGCATCGCGTTTTCCTCAACTGCCGTGCCTATTAGATTTTATTTTATTTTATTTTCCCGTCAAGTTTTCTATTTTAGAACATATAAAAATTCCATTTTCAATTAAACAGTGGGTGATCTTCATACAAATAGTTTTAGGAAATAGTAATCAAAATATTTACAACAGTGTTTATTACAACAACAATAATAATAACAACAACAACAATAATAATAATAATAAAAATAAAAACAACAACTGGAAGAGAACCGGAAAAGAAATCACGAAATATCACAACCTGGCCATCAAAACTACACGGCTATGGATGAACCACGTCACACTGTCGTTTGTTTGTTTGTTTGTTTGTTTTAATTGCAAATTTTCTCTGGCCATTTGTGCTTGCAGAAGCTTTACAAGAATCCAAGATATGCTACATTTTGGATGGAATTTTGTTCCTCTACGGGATCATCCTCACTCTTCTCTACTGCCGACTTAAGGTGAGCGTCTGGGGAACCCCAAAAATAAGATGCCTCAATCCTGAAATCCAGGCACGCCAATGGAATTTTTGTAATTATTTATCAATCTCTTTATTCATCTTCATTTAACGAGCCCATAATCCCTTGCGGGGTGGAGCCTGGGCAAATGAATAGAGCTAGCAGTGTGTTTTAAGGGCCGGATGCTTTTCCTGTCTCCAATGAGGAGTTTTGTTCTCAGCTCAATCAATCGGTCGCAAGATTTATCGATCTCTTTATTCCTCCTTTTTAATCAGTTCCAGTATCGGAAGAAGAACAAGTATCCAGACCCTTCTGTCATCTACGAGGTACGTCCATCAACTGTTTTACAGGTTGTCCTTGATTTACGACTATAATCGAGCGCAACATTTACGTTGCTAAGTGAGACATTTGCTAAGCGAGTTTTGCCCCGTTTTACAAACTTTCTCGCCACAGTTGTGCAAAGTGAATCCCGGCAGTAGTTAAGTAGAAAACCCAGTGGCTACCCCGTTGACTTTGCTTGTCAGAAGGGGGCGCAAAACGGGATGGCCTGACCCCTGGGGTACTGCGACCGTCGTAAATATGAATCGGTCGCCCAAGCATCTGAATTTTGATCACGGGACCACGGGGAATGCTGCAAAGGTTGTAACTTTGAAACATGGCCATAACTCCTTTTTTTTTCTTCTGGTGCCGTTGTAGTTTTGAACGGTCACTAAATGAACCGTTGTAAGTCTGAGAACTACCTATATGCTTCCAATCCTTCCTGTTACAGGGGAGGGATTTGGGGGAACGGGGGTTCCGTCTTGTTGCTCTGCATTTTAATCCTTTTTCTCCTCCGATTTTCTAGAAAGTGGAAGGCGTCTATACGGTAAGTTTCTCTCTCGGCTCGTTTCACCCCCAAATGATATTTCTGCTTAGAAAAAAAAAAAGGGGGGGTTTGTCTGTTTGTTAAAACACTCATTAAAATCATAACTCTGCAGTGAGATGGGCAGCAGAGGTGGGTTTCACACAGGGGTGAAATGCTCTGAAGTCTGCTACCGCTTGGCTTCGCTACTGGTTTGCTTCGGGTGCATCTCAAACATACGCTTCGCAGGAGCACCACAGCTGCTACCGTGCAGCGCTGAAAAAGGGAGATTAAGAAGCCTTTTCTGAGTCTGCAAAGGTAAGAACAGCGGGTGGGGAAATGACAGCAGTGCCGAGCGATTTAGATCCGCTAGAAATCAGGATTTCCTGCTTTCTAGAGAATATAAACGGCGCAGCACAGCTGATCGTCACACAGCTGATCGTCGCACAGGAAATTTATTTATTTATTTATTTATTATTTAGATTTTTATACCGCCCTTCTCCCGAAGGACTCAGGGCGGTGTACAGCCAGATTAAAAAAAAACAGTACAATATACAAATTAAAACAAAAATTAAAATAACATATTCTATAAATTTAAAACCGTCAAATTTGACCCATAAAATTCATAAAAATACCCCAATTAAAATGATTAAAATTCAAAAGTTTAAAAAATTAAGCCAGTCCCGCTTGGATAAACAAGTGCGTTTTCAATTCACGGCGAAAGGTCCGAAGGTCGGGTAATTGACGCAAACCAGGCGGAAGTTCGTTCCAGAGGGTAGGTGCTCCAACAGAGAAGGCCCTTCCCCTGGGGGCCGCCAGCCGACATTGCTTGGCGGACGGCACCCTGAGAAGACCCTCTCTGTGAGAGCGTACGGGTCGATCGGAGGCATAAGGTAACAGCAGGCGGTCCCGTAACTACCCGGGCCCTAAGCCATGAAGCGCTTTAAAGGTGGTAACCAACACAGATTCGCCTGAAACAGTAGCATTTTTTTAACTACTGGTTCGCCCGAACTGGTAGCATTTTTTTATTACCGGTTCAGGCGAACCGGTCCAAACCAGTAGCATTTTACCTCCGGTTTCACATAATTTTACCACCGGTTCGCCACACACCAAGAACGTGAGCGCGTATTTATTTATTATTATTATTTATTTATTATATTTGTATACCGCCCTTCTCCCGAAGGACTCAGGGCGGTTCACAGACAAAAAACAACAGAAAACATATAATAGATTAAAAACAGCTAAAGAATAGATAGTTGAATTCAATTGATGCTCTAACTTTTAAATACAAATTTAAAACCTCATTTAAACCCCTTTTTTTAAAAATCCCAATTTAAAAAACTACATTCAGGCTAGTCCTGCTCAAACAGCAACGCCTTCGGCTCGCGGCGGAAGGACTTGAGATCGGGGAGTTGACGAAGCCCCAGAGGGAGCCCGTTCCAGAGGGTAGGGGCCCCCACAGAGAAGGCCCCCCCCCTAGAGGTCGCCAGCCGACATTGTTTAGCTGACGGTATCCGGAGGAGTCCCTCTCTGTGAGAGCGCACTGGTCGGTGAGAGGCTAATGGTGGCAGTAGGCGGTCCCAGAAATATCCCGCCCTAGGCCATGGAGCGTTTTAAAGGTGATGACAAGTACCTTAAAGTGAACCCGAAGACCACTGGGAGCCAGTGCAGGTTACGAGGAGGGTGTTACATGGGAGCCAAAGGTGCTCCTCTATCACCCGCGCAGCCGCATTCTGGACCAGTTGGAGTCTCCGAGCACACTTCAAGGGGAGCCCCATGTAGAGAGCATTACAGTAGTCCAGGCGGGATGTAACAAGGGCATGAGCGACCGTGCATAAGGAAGCCCGATCCAGAAAGGGGCGTAACTGGTGTATCAGGCGAACCTGATGAAAGGCTCCCCTGGTGACGGCTATCGTATGATCTTCTAAAGACAGCCGTGCATCCAGGAGGACGCCCAGATTACGAGCCCTTTCCGTGGGGGCCAATAGTTCGCCCCCAATGGTCAGTGATGGAATTAGCTGACTGTACTGGGCCGCCGGCATCCACAGCCACTCGGTCTTGGTGGGATTGAGTCTGAGTCTGTTCCTCCCCATCCAGACCCGTACGGCCTCCAGGCACTGGGACATCACTTCAACAGCCTCGTTGGGGTGGTTAGGGGTGGAAATATAGAGCTGAGTATCATCAGCGTATAGATGACAACTCACCCCAAGACCACGGATGATCTCACCCAGCGGCTTCATATAGATGTTGAACAGAAGAGGCGAGAGAACCGACCCTTGCGGCACCCCACATAAGAGGCGCCTTGGGGTCGATCTCTGTCCCCCCGTCAACACCGTCTGCGACCGGTCGGAGAGGTAGGAGGAGAACCACCGATGAACAGTGCCACTCACTCCAAGTCCCTCGAGTCGGCGCAGCAGGATACCATGATCGATGGTATCAAAAGCCGCTGAGAGATCTAATAGGACCAAGACAGAGGAACAACCTCTGTCCCGAGCTCTCAAGAGATCATCAACCAGCGCGACCAAGGCTGTTTCCGTGCGCTTTGCTTGGCCGTGCGGGTTGCACGCATGTGTGTCAGGGGTGAAATGCTCCCAGTTCAGACCGGATCTCCTGATCCGGTAGCGATGGTGGCAGGTGGTTCGGAGAACCGGTAGCAAAAATTCCTCCCCCCCCCCCACAGCCCATGTCCAGCTGAGCCGCGCGATCATCAGAGGGTTGGGTTTTTTTACTTTTAAAAGCATTTTTTAGATAAGAGATAGAGATCGATAGATAGAAATAGATACAGAGATAGATAGATAAATAGATAGATAGATAGATAGATAGATATAGAGAGATGAGAGATATAGAGATATAGAGATAGCGAGAGAGAGAAAGAGAATGATAAAGATCGAGGATAGATAGATAAAGATAGATAGATAGATAGATAGATAGATAGATAGATAGATAGATAGATAGATAGATAGATAGACACAGACAGACAGACAGACAGACAGATATAGATAGAGCAGGAAAGATAAACAGTGATGTAGTGTATATTGGAGGTGGAGACCCTTTGAGAGCTGTTAGGCAATGCAATTTCATTTTCATTTTAACAGATGCTGGTTTCATTGCAACGTGACCGTGAAGTTATTCTAAGTTCTACGTTCTTAAGTCACCCCTTGGTGTTTGTCCTCCTTGCAGGGTCTGGAGGTTGAGGAAGTGCAACCATACAGCACGCTGGAAGCTTCGAAAAAGCCCCCCGAAGGGCTACCTCCAAGGAAGGCCCCCTCAGAAGAATAAACATCTATCTTCATACAGCTTCTGGATAGACTTTCCCGGCCTCTGATCTTGGCCAAATTGGGTGTCGGGAGAGAAGCCCTTTTGGGTAGCAATTCTTTTCAGACGCCTCAATCTTCTTTCAGAAATATTAATTTTTGGCAACGCAAAAAGGGAGGCTCATGATGCCTGGGTGCCTGGGAATTCTACTGAAGCTCCCCAAGTCCTCCTGAATTATTATTATTGTTATTATTATTATTATTTGGGCTATTTTTGCTAGTCCTCGACTTACGGCCGCAGCGGAGGACAGGCTTCCATTCCAATTTCCAAGCAAGGAAATTTTTAAAGTGAGTTGGCCTAGATTTTATGAATTTTTGGCCACGGTGGTTAAGCGAAACACTGCAAATAAGGGAATCAGGTAATCATTAAGCAAATTCTATCTATCTATCTATCTATCTATCTATCTATCTATCTATCTATCTATCTATCTATCTATCTATCTATCTATCTCTATCTGTCTATCGTCTGTCTATCTTATCTATCAATCTATCATATCTGTCTATATCTATCTATCTATCATTTATCTATCAATTTTTCTATTATCTATCTTCTATCATCTATTTTTCTTTTCTTCTGTTATCTATCTGTCTATCTAGATATCTATCAACTATTTTTCTTTCTTTCTATCATCTATTTTCTATCTATTTATCTATATCTGTCTAGCTGTATCTATCATCTGTCTATCTTATCTATCAATCTATCCTATCATCTGTCTGTCTGTCTGTCTTTCTTTCTTTCTATCATCTATCATTTTTTCTATTTTCTATCTATCTATCTATCTATCTATCTATCTATCTATCTATCTATCTATCTATCTATCTATCTTCTCTATCATTTTCTCTTTCTTTTTCCTTCCTTCCTTCCTTCCTTCCTTCCTTCCTTCCTTCCTTCCTTCCTTCCTTCCTATTGTTGAGATCTTTGTTAAGGGACTTTGGCCCCATTTTACGATTTTCCTTGCCACATTTGTTAAGCCAACGAGAGATGCTGCAACCGTCATCAATACATGCCGAATGGTCTAATTTAGTTCATGAGACCGCAGAGAGGCGGCAAGGGGTTTGTGAGCACTGGTCCCAAGTCACTTTTCCCATTAACTTCGTACAGTCGCTAAACGAACGGCCGTAAGTCGAGGACTACCTGTAAACGAACACAGCTTTCTTCCGCCAACTGAAAAGGGGGAATTTATCTTTCTCGGCTGCGTTAGAGGCGTGGTGGAATTTATGCTTCTTCTTTGTTTTTTCCTATGGTGATTTTTTGATCTTGTAAGCCGCCTGGACTGTGAAATGGGCAGCTGCTGTATATACATTGGTTTAATGAATACATACATAATAAATAAATAAATCTTTTGTCAACAGTCGCTAACAGCTGTATATAAATTGCTTTATAATGAAGAACTCACCAAATCAGTGCTCCGGAAATCAACTTTGTCTTCATCAACTTAAGCAGCCGAGGATTCAAAGATACGATTCGGCAAATATTTGTGGCTTTCATTGAGGAGGTTCAGGAGAGCTGTTGGAACGACATAAATCAACGAGTACAAAATTTAGCAATTTGATAAAAGTCGTGTCCCAAGAATTTTTTCAGCCCCAAATTAAACCAGCCGGTTTAATTTGGAGCTGAATTTGAATTCAATTTGAATTCAACTTGAATTTGAAAGACGAGGAGATGTCTTTGGCTTTCTATCTGATGTTCTGCTGTTCTTTTTAATTTATTTTCCTTTACGTCTTTAACCAGTGGAACAGCTTGCCACCAGAAATCATGGGCGCTCCATCACTGGAGGTTTTTAAGAAGAGACTAGACAGCCACTAGTTCGGGCTCTCTTCTCTTCTATTTATTCATATCCTGCCTTTATTCATATATAATCTTTTGCCTAGGCTTTTTTAAAAATTCTCTCTTCACCCTGTGCTTTATAGATGGATCAAAAGATACCTGGCGCCTTAAAAGCTAAGCCAATTGACTTGACTTTAGGCAGTTTCAAAGAATTTGACCAAAGCTATTCAGAAAATCAAAAAGGAAATGGTTAGAAACAGAAAGGGTTCAGTTTGGGGCTGAATTTTTTTTCTTTTTTCTTTCTTTTTTCTTTTGCTTTTACACATTTTTGGAAGGCATTTGTAGAAGGGTTTGGGGGGAAAAATAACCTCCCTAGAAAGAAATAAAATCCTGAGACGTTAATTTTCCAGATGTCTAATACTCTTGCCAAGCAACAAAGCCAAGAAACCCTGTACAAAATGTAAATAAATAAAAATTAAAAATAGAAGCCGTGGCTTAAGAGAAATCCACTGTCCTTGTTTGGACTTTCGTGGCAGTTTTGGACAAAGCCAAAAATCTCACGTGTTGTGGATTCAATGTTTGTGTATGTGTGTGTAGGCATGCATATGCGTGAAAAAACAATGTTTTTAATCTTTCCACCTGTAGCTTCTTCATCAAAGGATCAATCAAAAGACGAAGAGGCTATAGGGGGAAGGATGGAAAACTGATTGTGTTTTTTTTTTAAAATGCACAAACACACACACACAAGTCCACAACTCTCTGAATTTGGGACCTTGTCCAAAATTGTAATTAAAGTCTAAACAAGGATAGTGGATTTGGGCATGAAATTCAGGGGTTTTGTCACCTTATTTGCAAAAAGAATAAAGTCAAGATCTATCTATCTATCTATCTATCTATCTATCTATCTATCTATCTATCTATCTATCTATCTATCCATCCATCCATCCATCCATCCATCCATCCATCCATCCATCTATCCATCTATCTATCTATCTATCTATCTATCTATCTATCTATCTATCTATCTATCTATCTATCTATCTATCTATCTATCTATCTATCTATCTATCTATCTATCTTCCTACCTATCCATCCATCCATCCATCCATCCATCCATCCATCCACTCGCCCACCTATCTCATCTATCTATCTATCTATCTATCTATCTATCTATCTATCTATCTATCCATCCATCCATCCATCCATCCATCCATCCATCCATCCATCCACTCGCCCACCTATCTCATCTATCTATCTATCTATCTATCTATCTATCTATCTATCTATCTATCCATCCATCCATCCATCCATCCACTCGCCCACCTATCTCATCTATCTATCTATCTATCTATCTATCTATCTATCTATCTATCTATCTATCTATCTATCTATCTATCTATCTATCTATCTATCTATCCATCCATCCATCCATCCATCCATCCATCCATCCACTCGCCCACCTATCTCATCTATCTATCTATCATCTATCTATCTATCTATCTATCTATCTATCTATCTATCTATCTATCCATCCATCCATCCATCCATCCATCCACTCGTCCACCTATCTCATCTATCTATCTATCTATCTATCTATCTATCTATCTATCTATCTATCTATCTATCTATCTATCTATCTATCTATCTATCTATCTATCTATCCATCCATCCATCCATCCATCCATCCATCCACTCGCCCACCTATCTCATCTATCTATCTATCTATCTATCTATCTATCTATCTATCTATCTATCTATCTATCTATCTATCTATCTATCTATCTATCTATCTATCCATCCATCCATCCATCCATCCATCCATCCATCCATCCACTCGCCCACCTATCTCATCTATCTATCTATCTATCTATCTATCTATCTATCTATCTATCTATCTATCTATCTATCTATCTATCTATCTATCTATCTATCTATCTATCTATCTATCCATCCATCCATCCATCCACTCGCCCACCTATCTCATCTATCTATCTATCATTGTTTGGGATGAGTTTGACCCTGTGGCTCCTGAGGACATGGACAGGTTGCTGGGTAGGCTGAATGCCACCACATGTTTACTGGACCCGTGCCCCTCCTGGCTGGTGCTGGCCACTCGGGAGGTCACACGAGGCTGGCTCCAGGCGATTACGACCGCTTCTTTGGTGGAGGGTGTCTTCCCGGCCGCCTTGAAAGAGGCGGTGGTGAGGCCCCTCCTTAAGAAGCCTTCCCTGGACCCGGCTGTTTTAGGTAACTATCGTCCGGTCTCCAACCTTCGCTTTGCGGCGAAGGTTGTAGAGAGTATGGTGGCATATCAGTTTCCCTTGCACCTGGATGAAACTGTCTATCTAGACCCGTTCCAGTCCGGTTTCCGGCCCGGTTACAGCACGGAGACGGCTTTGGTCGCGTTGGTGGATGATCTCTGGAGGGCCAGGGATAGGGGTTGCTCCTCTGCCCTGGTCCTATTAGACCTCTCAGCGGCTTTCGATACCATCGACCATGGTATCCTGCTGCGCCGGTTGGAGGGATTGGGAGTGGGAGGCACCGTTTATCGGTGGTTCTCCTCCTATCTCTCCGACCGGTCGCAGTCGGTGTTGACAGGGGGGCAGAGGTCGACTCCGAGGCGCCTCACTTGTGGGGTGCCGCAGGGGTCGATTCTCTCGCCCCTCCTGTTTAACATCTACATGAAGCCGCTGGGTGAGATCATCAGTGGTTTCGGTGTGAAGTATCAGCTGTATGCGGATGACACCCAGCTGTACTTTTCTACACCGGACCACCCCAACGAAGCTATCGAAGTGCTGTCCCGGTGTCTGGAGGCCGTACGGGTCTGGATGGGGAGAAACAGGCTCAAGCTCAATCCCGCCAAGACAGAGTGGTTGTGGATGCCGGCATCCCGGTACAGTCAGCTTAATCCGCGGCTGACCATCGGTGGCGAGTCATTGGCCCCGATGGAAAGGGTCCGCAACTTAGGCGTCCTCCTGGATGAACGGCTGTCTCTAGAAGACCATTTGACGGCCGTCTCCAGGAGAGCGTTCTACCAGGTTCGCCTGGTACGCCAGTTGCGCCCCTTTCTGGACCGGGATGCCCTATGCACGGTCACTCACGCACTCGTGACGCTCGCCTGGATTACTGCAATGCTCTCACATGGGGCTCCCTTGAAGGGCATCCGGAGGCTGCAGTTAGTCCAGAACGCGGCTGCGCTGGTGATAGATGGAGCCCTCGTGGCTCCGTGATAACACCCATCCTGCGCAGACTGCACTGGCTACCTGTGGCCTTCCGGTGCGCTTCAAGGTCTTGGTGACCACCTTTAAAGCGCCCATGGCATTGGGCGGGTTACTTACGGGACCGCCTACTGCTACCGAATACCTCTCACCGACCCGTGCGCTCTCACAGAGAGGGTCTCCTCAGGTGCCGTCAGCAAGGCAATGTCGTCTGGCGGCGCCCAGGGCAAGGGCCTTCTCTGTGGGGCTCCCACCCTTGGAACGAACTTCCCCCCGGACTCCGCCAGCTTCCGGACCTTCGGACCTTCCGCCGCGGGCTTAAAACATATTTATTTAATTGTGCAGGACTGAGCTAGGTTTTAAATTCATGGGTTTTAATTGGGTTTTATTTGTATATTTTAATTAACGGGCTTTCAAATAAGTTTCTTAATTGTTTTTATTCTGTATTTATATTTATATGTTTTAAATGCCTGTGAACCGCCCTGAGTCCTTCGGGAGATAGGGCGGTATATAAATACGATTAATAAATAAATAAATAAATAAATAAATCATCTATCTATCTATCTATCTATCTATCTATCCATCCATCCATCCATCCATCCATCCATCCATCCACTCGCCCACCTATCTCATCTATCTATCTATCTATCTATCTATCTATCTATCTATCTATCTATCTATCTATCTATCTATCTATCTATCTATCTATCCATCCATCCATCCATCCATCCATCCATCCACTCGCCCACCTATCTCATCTATCTATCTATCATTGTTTGGGATGAGTTTGACCCTGTGGCTCCTGAGGACATGGACAGGTTGCTGGGTAGGCTGAATGCCACCACATGTTTACTGGACCCGTGCCCCTCCTGGCTGGTGCTGGCCACTCGGGAGGTCACACGAGGCTGGCTCCAGGCGATTACGACCGCTTCTTTGGTGGAGGGTGTCTTCCCGGCCGCCTTGAAAGAGGCGGTGGTGAGGCCCCTCCTTAAGAAGCCTTCCCTGGACCCGGCTGTTTTAGGTAACTATCGTCCGGTCTCCAACCTTCGCTTTGCGGCGAAGGTTGTAGAGAGTATGGTGGCATATCAGTTTCCCTTGCACCTGGATGAAACTGTCTATCTAGACCCGGTCCCGTCCGGTTTCCGGCCCGGGTACAGGACGGAGCGGCTTTGGTCGCGTTGGTGGATGATCTCTGGAGGGCCAGGGATGAGGTTGCTCCTCTGCCCTGGTCCTATTAGACCTCTCAGCGGCTTTCGATACCATCGACCATGGTATCCTGCTGCGCCGGTTGGAGGGATTGGGAGTGGGAGGCACCGTTTATCGGTGGTTCTCCTCCTATCTCTCCGACCGGTCGCAGTCGGTGTTGACAGGGGGGCAGAGGTCGACTCCGAGGCGCCTCACTTGTGGGGTGCCGCAGGGGTCGATTCTCTCGCCCCTCCTGTTTAACATCTACATGAAGCCGCTGGGTGAGATCATCAGTGGTTTCGGTGTGAAGTATCAGCTGTATGCGGATGACACCCAGCTGTACTTTTCTACACGGACCACCCCAACGGTTATCAAGTGCTGTCCCGGTGTCTGGAGGCCGACGGGTCTGGATGGGGAGAAACAGGCTCAAGCTCAATCCCGCCAAGACAGAGTGGTTGTGGATGCGGCATCCCGGTACAGTCAGCAATCCGCGGCTGACCATCGGTGGCGAGTCATTGGCCCCGATGGAAAGGGTCCGCAACTTAGGCGTCCTCCTGGATGAGCGGCTGTCTCTAGAAGACCATTTGACGGCCGTCTCCAGGAGAGCGTTCTACCAGGTTCGCCTGATGCGCCAGTTGCGCCTTTCTGGACGGGATGCCCTATGCACGGTCACTCACGCACTCGTGACGTCTCGCCTGGATTACTGCAATGCTCTCTACATGGGGCTCCCTTGAAGGGCATCCGGAGGCTGCAGTTAGTCCAGAACGCGGCTGCGGGTGATAGATGGAGCCCTCGTGGCTCCGTGATAACACCCATCCTGCGCAGACTGCACTGGCTACCTGTGGCCTTCGGGTGCGCTTCAAGGTCTTGGTGACCACCTTTAAAGCGCTCCATGGCATTGGGCGGGTTACTTACGGGACCGCCTACTGCTACCGAATACCTCTCACCGACCCGTGCGCTCTCACAGAGAGGGTCTCCTCAGGGTGCCGTCAGCAAGGCAATGTCGTCTGGCGGCGCCCAGGGCTAGGGCCTTCTCTGTGGGGCTCCCACCCTTGGAACGAACTTCCCCCCGGACTCCGCCAGCTTCCGGACCTTCGGACCTTCCGCCGCGGGCTTAAAACATATTTATTTAATTGTGCAGGACTGAGCTAGGTTTTAAATTCATGGGTTTTAATTGGGTTTTATTTGTATATTTTAATTAACGGGCTTTCAAATAAGTTTCTTAATTGTTTTTATTCTGTATTTATATTTATATGTTTTTAAATGCCTGTGAACCGCCCTGAGTCCTTCGGGAGATAGGGCGGTATATAAATACGATTAATAAATAAATAAATAAATAAATAAATCATCTATCTATCTATCTATCTATCTATCTATCTATCCATCCATCCATCCATCCATCCATCCACTCGCCCACCTATCTCATCTATCTATCTATCTATCTATCTATCTATCTATCTATCTATCTATCTATCTATGGAATTCTGGGAATTGAAGTCCACCTATTTTAGGATTGCCTAATTATTTAAGATGATTTAGGAATTAAAAATCGGAATATTTTCTCTTTTCTCTCCTTTATTTTGGTGGGTTTGGGCTCAGGAAGAGGCAGAGCACGTGCTCCAGAGCCCGGGAAGCAGGGAGTCACGTGATCCGAGCCAGGCGTTCTAACCCACCTTTCTTTCCCATCCACCCCCGCGAGACAAGGAGCCGGATGTGCGGCTCGGCCTGTTGCATGGATGTAGGAAAGTTGTAGAGCACTTCCGGTTTTTGCGTTTGGTGTTGTTTTTTTTTTTAAGCAACAATAATATTGGAAAGATGGGACTTTCAAATATACAGGTGGGAAGGAGCGGCACTGGAGCGCCACTGGATTTTTAGAGGTTTTTGAGGGGAGTCTGTGGAAGTCTCTTTAAAGAAGACCTTTTAAAAAAAGCAAAAATGATTTTTTTTTAAAAAAAAAAGGAGTCCATGTTTTTTAAACTCCGTTCCATTTTTTTTAAAAAACTCTTTTTCAAGAGTTCAAGAGGTTCAGACAGGGATCCTAAGCCGCTTCTGCCTCTCTGCTTTCAACCCATCCTCCAATCTTGATTTGCGTCCTTAAATCTTGATTTCTCCCCTTCTGCACTTAAAAAAAAAAAAAAAGAAAACCCAAAACGGTAACCCGGAAGTCTGATAGCGCGTACCCCTCTACACTTTATTATTATTATTTTGTTTTACAGCAGACGTAGATCTAGGGAACTTTGCATTCCGCGCGCGCTGTTCCGTTTCTCAGGCGACCCTTTCCCGGAAGTGACGCCGCGGGGAAAGCGGAAGTGACGACGGAGGGGAAGTTTCTCCACGAAGGAGGCGGCGGCGGCGGCAGCGGCAGCGGCTTCAGCCATGTCAGCGGGCGGCTCGGGGCAGCGGGAGCCCGGGGCCTCGGGCGGGTGAGGAAGGCGGCGCCCGGGCGGGGAGGAATCGGGGACTGGTTAAAAAGCGCCCGCCGGGAGCGGACTACAACTCCCATCAGCCCCCGCGCCCTTTTTCTCCAGCCCTTCAGCTGACCCCCCCCCTCCCCTATTATCCCCCTCCCCACCTTATATTTTATATATTATACATTTATATAATGATGTGTACAAGTACATATAATTTCTCCTCCCCCCCCCCGGGTGCTTTAAAGACCCCCTCCCCCCTTAGAGTCGTGTGAAACCCCCCCCCCAAAAAAGCCCCTCCCCAACCCCCCAGGTCCTTTTTAAGGGAAGGGTGGGGGGGGAGTTGGGGGGGCTGTGAAAAGGGAGGAGGGGGGCTCAGGGCCGAGAAAGTGGAGGGTGGGTGGGGGGAGAGAGAGAGAAATCTCACAATTTTGTGTCCTTCCTTTTGAGCGGAAAGTTTTTTTTTTTTAAAAAAAAATAAAAGTAATTTTCACCATTAATAAATGTAATTTGCTCGCCTAAGAAAAATGACCAGAATGGAGCAACTGCTCAGTGGAGAAGCAACTTCACAGGATCCTTGCTCAACTATTGTCCTATATTCATCCATCGATATCTATGAATCTACATCAATCTCGCCTATCGCTGTTGATCCATCTGTCATTTCATCTATGATATATATATATACCGTGTTTCCCTGAAAATAAGACCCTGTCTTATATATTTTTTTTAACCCTGAAATAATCGCTTGGCCTTATTGCTGTGCGCTCAAAAGCCCAGTTGGGCTGATTATCAGGGGATGTCTTATTTTGGGGTGAAACAGGGGAATTGTCTTTCTATATCTATCTATCATCCATCCATCTATCTATCCTGTATCTGTTATCTCTCTATATCTATCATTCTGATCTATATCCATCTATCATCTCTCTCATATCTATCATCTATCCATCTCTCTATCTCAAATACCTCTAACACATCTCTGTCTGTCTAATATCAATCTAACTGTCTTTGTCTATCCATACTACCTAAACTCTAAACTAATACATTTGTCTGTCTGTCTGTTTCTCAGTATGTCTATCTTCTATCTATCATCCATCTATCTATCTCAAATATCTCTAACACATCTGTCTGTCTAAGCTAATATCAATCTAACTGCCTTTGTCTATCCATACTGTATAAACTAAACAAATAATAATAATAATAAATCATAAATCTGTCTCTCCTCCCAGTATCTCTTTCTCTCTCCCATCTATTTATCTCAAATACTTCTAGGGTATCTGTCTAATATCAATCTGTCTTTGTCTATCCATACTGCCTAATAAATACATTTGTCTGTCTGCATGTCTGTCTTCTATCTATCATCCATCTATCTCAAATATCTCTAACACGTCTGTCTGTGTAATCTAATATCAATCTAACTGCCTTTGTCTATCCATACTGTATAAACTCTGAACAAATACATCTGTCTCTCCCTCCAGTATCTCTCTCTCTCCCATCTATTTATCTCAAATACTTGAGACATCTGTCTATTATAAATATCATCTATCTATCATCTATCTATTGATCTATCATCTCTCTCATCTCCTTTCCTGCCTTCTCTATCTATCTATCAATCTATCTAATCTACTATCTATCATCCATCTAGACATATCTCTGCCTAATCTATTGAATATGAATCTACCTTTGTCTATCCATTCTACCTAAGTAATAAATTTGTGTCCGTCTATGTGTCCATGCAGGGATATTTTAACATCTGAGGAATGAGACCTTTCAGCAACAGAGATCAGGTGTTGCAGGAAAGGGCTTTTGTGTTTATGTGTAAATTCACACACACACTGCACACCACCACATCTTTAACCACCTGCTTCATTCACACACACATAGACACACCTGCCAGGGCAGGTGAGAGCTCAAGGTTGGCCTAGTTGGCTATGGGTGACTTCAGCTCTTTCTCCTCAGAGAGAGGTGGAACCTCTTCACCCCCTCCAAAGCAGGCCCTGATTTCAGCTCTTTTTGTTGTTGTTGTTCTCTTGCCTCAAAGTGGCTTCTTCCACCCCAAAATTCTGTTCTTGTGGCCTTCTGGAGCTTGAAAAGGGCTCCAGTCTCCTCACTTAGACATCTCTGGGCTGCTGCTGCTGCTGGTACTGCTTCTTCCTCCATCTTCCAGACTTCCTCATCCTGTTGGCCTCTGAGCTTTTCAGACTTCGATCCTTTTATTCTCTTTTTGCCTCCAAACTTCTGCCCTCATGGCCTTCTGGAGCCATGGCTGGGCTCCGGTCTCCTCACTTGGCCTTTGGGTTTCTTCTTCCTCATCTTCATGGCTTCTCCTCCTCATCCTCTGAGGTTCACTCAAATTCAGCTGCAGGGCTGCTTGGATCTCTTTTCCATCTCTTGAAGCGCCAAAAGTTTCCCTCAGGAGCTGCTTTTCCTTCTGGGTCTTCTGCTGCTTTTCTGGACTTTTCTGAGGCGAGCGGGAAAATTCAGCTCTTTTCGCCTCAGGAATTGGGGCTTCTTTCTGGATCTTCGTTGCCAATTTTTCTTCTCTTTTCCACCTCCTGAAGCACCAAAAGTTTCCCTCAGGAGCTGCCTTTCCTTCTGAGTCTTCTGCTCCTTTTCTGAGGCGAGCCGCGAATTCAGCTCTTTTCACCTCAGGAATTGGGGCTTCTTTCTGGATCTTCACTGCCCATTTTTCTTCTCTTTTCCACCTCCTGAAGCGCCAAGTTTCCCTCAGGAGTTGCCTTTCCTTCTTTCTGCTTCTTTTCTGAGGCGAGCAGCGAATTCAGCTCTTTTCACCTCAGGAATTGGGGCTTCCTTCTGGATCTTCATTGCCCGGTTTTCTTCAGCTTCTGAGGCTCCAAGTGACTTCAAGCCCTTTTTCCCCTCAGGAGCTGCCTTCCTTCTGGGCTCCTGAGGTGAGCAGCGCCTTCATCTCTTTTCACCTCAGGGGCCATGACTTCCTTCTTCTTCTTGTCTTCCCAGTCTTCTCTCCTCTTCCTTCCTTCCTTCCCTCGCAGTCTCTCTGGGCGATCTGACCCTCTCCCTCAGCCGTGGCCCCTTTTTATACTTGAGGTGCTCTCCTCCGATTGGTGGAGTGCCTCAAGGGGCCTAGCTTTTGATTTGCTCTCCAGCCTCAACCGCCTCATTGGCTCTTCCTTGAAAACCCTGCCGGCTGTTTCCAGGGTTCATTTCTGGGAAGCAAAAAAATGGATGGATGGGAATTATTTGTTCCTGGTCCTTTGTTCAGTTCCTGATTTGGTTTTTCCCTTGATCTCACAACAACAACAACAACAACAACCACGAACTGCAAAAACAAACCACCAAGTGGATTCATAATTTTAATTTTTTATTCATTCATAGCTCCGAATTCAATGTACTGTCAGAGGAAGAATTTTGGATTCTTCATTCTATTTGTATATTACAAAGTCAACTTATTGCCCCCCCCAACAATCTGGGTCCTCATTTTACCTACCTTATAAAGGATGGAAGGCTGAGTCAACCTCGGGCCGGGCTTGAACCTGCAGTAATTGCAGGCTGCTGTGTTCTAATAACACAGCAGCCTGCAATTACTGCAGGTTCAAGCCGGGCCCGAGGGCTGCAGAGAAATGGGGTACAGTGGCAGATTTTTATAGGGGGGAACTTGCCTGGGGTTCTATAACACTTGAGGGGCATTCATATGTGTGTATATGTAGGTATATTTATTCTTATGAACATGCCCTTCCTCTGGGAAAACTAATTTAGTTAACTGTGTTTGCAGACCTTATCCTTTGATATGTGGATTAGGGTTACTTATTTGGGGTGGGGTGGGGCTTGAGGAAGTTCAAGATACTTTCCCCGTTTGCTGTTTTTGCTCGATGAACTTAATTTCAGCTCGACCGCCAATTATCTAGCGAAGGCACTGATCATTGTGGATTCTGTTCATATTTTAAGGAAAGATGGAAAGAGTATAAAAGAGTGAAATGCCTTTTGATCTAGAACTTCTCACGCTACGATGGTCACAGAGCAGAATTGCAGGTTCGGATTACCGAGAACAAACGCAAAGTGTTCCCAAAGGTCAAAAGAAGGGAGATTTGAGAAATAAAAGACCCAGCTATAATATAAATATATATATATTTATTTATTCTGAATTTTTAGGCGCCGAAGCAAATGGGACCAGCCAGGCCCTTCGCCGGCTCTCTTTCTCCTTCCTGCTACCACCCCTGTGGCCGGCCGCCCTATGCAGGGCAGCGGAGACGGGATGTTGGGTTCGGAAGGCTCGGCGGCTCCTTTGGGAGCCTTGGATGCCGCCGCGGCGGTGGCCGCGAAAATCAACGCCATGTTGATGGCAAAGGGAAAGCTGAAGCCCTCGGCCAACTCCGCAGACAAGGTTAGTGGTTATGGAGGTGGGGGTGGGGTGGGTTTCCCCCTTTGTGTGCCTGCCGTCAGGTAGTCCTCGACTTACGACCACGACGGAACCCAAAGTTTCTGTCGCCAAGCGAGACAGCGGCTCAGTGAGTTTTGCCCCGTCTTTATGACCTTTCCGTGGTTAAGTGAATTCGTGCAGTTCTTATGTTAGTCAGACGGTTCTTAAGTGAATCCGGCTTCCCTCCATTGACTTGGCTCATCAGAAGGTCACAAAAGGGGATCATGGGGTGTTGTAACCGTCATAAGTATGAGCCGGTTACCAAGTGCCCAAATTTTGACAAGAGGATGGTCCTAAGTGTGAAAAAGTGTCGTAAGTCACCGTGCAGTTGTATCCTCAGGAATTTCCTTAAGGTAAAATGGATGCCTATAAATTTCCCTGTCTCCTAGTGATTGGTCCAAAACCACCCAGCTAGCTTTCATGCCTAAGTCAGAACTAGAACTCACTGTCTCCTGGTGACAAACCCAAAGTCACCCAGCTGGCTTTCCTGCCTAATGTGGGACTAGAACTCACAGCCTCCTGGTTTCTAGCCTAGCACCTTCACCACTAGACCAAGCTAACTCTGTCTAGTTTTCATATTATTATTATTATTATTATTTCTTCTTCTTCTTCTTCTTCTTCTTCTTCTTCTTCTTCTTCTTCTTCTTCTTCTTCTTCTTCTTCTTCTTCTTCTTCTTCTTCTTCCTCTGTCTAGTTTTCATATTATTATTGTTGTTATTATTTCTTCTTCTTCTTCTTCTTCTTCTTCTTCTTCTTCTTCTTCTTCTTCTTCTTCTTCTTCTTCTTCCTCTGTCTAGTTTTCATATTATTATTATTGTTATTATTTCTTCTTCTTCTTCTTCTTCCTCTGTCTAGTTTTCATATTATTATTATTATTATTTCTTCTTCTTCTTCTTCTTCTTCTTCTTCTTCTTCTTCTTCTTCTTCTTCTTCTTCTTCTTCCTCCTCTGTCTAGTTTTCATATTATTATTGTTGTTATTATTTCTTCTTCTTCTTCTTCTTCTTCTTCTTCTTCTTCTTCTTCCTTCTTCTTCTTCTTCTTCTTCTGTCTAGTTTTCATATTATTATTATTGTTATTATTTCTTCTTCTTCTTCTTCTTCTTCTTCTTCTTCTTCTTCTTCTTCTTCTTCTTATTATTATTATTATTATTATTATTATTATTATTATTATTATTATTATTATTATTATTATTATTATTTTCCTCCTCCCTTCTGATCCTCGGCAGCTCCAGGCTCCAGGCAAAGGTCCGTCGGCGAACAAAAGCAAAGATGATCTCGTGGTGGCGGAAGTGGAAATTAACGACGTGCCGCTCACGTGTCGGAATCTCCTAACAAGAGGACAGACGCAAGACGAGGTCTGGGGCCCTACCCAGGGGTGGCTCTGCAGTACCTTAATTTCCCATAATATTAGCTTGGTAGGCGTAAAATGGGTCCATGCCCCCTTGGATTTCTGGGAGTTGAAGTCCAGCCCTCTTAAAACCTGCTGGCTGGGGAATTCTGGGAGTTGAAGTCCACCCATCTTAAAGCATGCCGGCTGGGGAATTCTGGGAGTTGAAGTCCACCTATCTTAAATTATGCTGGCTGGGGATTTCTGGGAGTTGAAGTCTTCAAATTGTCAAGGGCTAAGAAGCCCTGAATTTCCTTTTGTGTTCCTTTTCTTCATTTTGATGGGGAAATCTGCCCCTTTTATCTTCTCAAGAAGCCACAGGAAAATAATAGTGTAGCTTGTTTAGCGTGCTTGGGGTGCTAGAAACACCTTCGTGAAAAAGAGACATTTTCGAGGAATTTGGGGCTTCCACTGAGCTTTTCTTGCGTGGCTGATTGTGATTTTATTTCTCCCTTTTTCTCCTCTTCCTCCCCCAATGTCTGCAGATAAGCAAGCTCAGTGGGGCAGCAGTCTCCACTCGGGGAAGATACATGACCGCGGAAGAGAAAATCAAAATTGGCCCTGGGTGTGTATTACCGTTGTTTCCATCTCCCATTTTATCTTTTTCAAAGGAAATCACTCTTCCCAAAAACTCATTCTTCTCGACTCAAAAGATATTTTTTTCAGCGTCTGAAGTCTTAATCTTGGTTTTGGATTATTTAGAAAAATAAAATGAAACGTGCCTTTTTTTTTTTGTTTCCCTCCCCCAGGGATCGTCCTCTGTACTTGCACGTTCAAGGACAGACGCGAGAACTGGTGGACAGTAAGTCGATTCTTAGTTTGGATGCGGTGGGCAAAAACTCAGGAAACGTAGGTGGACTCTTTGAAGAAAATGTGGCTTTCTTTGCTTCCTGTGGCTGGTTTTGTGGCTTAGTCACTCCGTGCTGGCTGGGGAATTCTGGGAGTTGAAAGTCACTTGTCTTAAAGCATGCCTGTTTGAGGAATTCTGGGAGGTGACATCCATTCCTCTTAAAGCATGCCAGCTGGGGAATTCTGGGAGTCGAACTCCACCCAATTTAAAAAGCATGCCGGCTCAGGAATTCTGGGAGTTGAAGTCCACCCATCTTAAACCAAGCTGGCTTGGGGGGAAAAGCCACTCTTCTGCTTGTGACTCCGCTTAACGTCCACGGCCACAAAGGTGGTAGAATCAGGCAGGACTCCCTTAATGCCTGCCCCGTTTAGCAACAGGAACGTTAAAAGTTTCGGCGTGTTTGACACCGTTGCTTTGGCGCTTGCAGGAGCCGTCAACCGGATCAAAGAAATCATTACCAACGGCGTGGTCAAAGCGGCCACCGGGTCCAGCCCCACCTTCAACGGCGCCACGGTGACTGTCTATCACCAGCCCGCTCCCATTACTCCCTTGCCCCCAGCCGTGGGGCAAAAGACGCCCTTCCAGTCTGGCGGGGTAAGTATTGCTGTTAAGGGAAGGACACCCCCCCCCCCAAACACATTTTTTCCATCTTGGTAGCGTGGCGGACGGGACGTGTTCGATTCAACTCTGATCTCTGCTTTGGGTGGGTTGATACGACGGGCAGAGCCAGGAGATTCGGCTGTCTTGACGCTTGCTAAATCTAAAGGCAGAGATTTAATTCCTGCCACTTTGTAAGGCCACGCTTGGAATCCTGCATCCAGTTTTGGTCGCCGCGATGTGAAAAAAAAAAAGATGTTGAGACTCTAGAAAGAGCGCAGAGAAGACAGTGGTGGGTTTCAGAATTTTTTTTACTACCGGTTCTGTGGGCGTGGCTTGGTGGGCATGGCATGGTGGGCGTGGAAGGGAAGGCTACTGTAAAATCTCCATTCCCACCCCACTCCAGAGGAAAGTTACTGCAAAATCCCCATTTCTTCCCGATCAGCTGGGACTCGGGAGGCAGAGAATAGTTGGGGACGGGGCCAGTCAGAATTTTTACTACCGGTTCTCCAAGCTACCCAAAATTTCCACTACCGGTTCTCCAGAACTGGTCAGAACCTGCTGAAACCCCACCTCTTGAGAGAAGAGCAACCAAGATGCTCCAAAGACTGGAAGCTAAAACATATGAAGAACGGTTGCAGGAACTGGGGAAGTCTAGTTTAATGGAAAGGACTATGGCATTGGTGAAATAGAAATATTTTTTTACTACCGGTTCTGTGGACGTGGCTTGGTGAGTGTGGCTTGGTGGGCATGGCAGGGGAAGGATACTGCAAAATCCCCATTCCCTCCCCACTCGTGGGGGCAAGGATATTGCAAAATCTCCATTCCCACCCCACTCGTGGGGGAAAGGATATTGCAAAACACCCACAGAACTGGTAGTAAAGGGCCGTAATAGCTCAGGCTGTTAGAAGCCTGTTATTAGAACACAGCAGCCTGCAATTACTGCAGGTTCAAGCCCGGCCCGAGGTTGACTCAGCCTTCCATCCTTTATAAGGTAGGTAAAATGAGGACCCAGATTGTTGGGGGGGCAATAAGTTGACTTTGTAAATATACAAATAGAATGAGACTATTGCCTTATACACTGTAAGCCGCCCTGAGTCTTTGGAGAAGGGCGGGATATAAATGTAAATAAAAAAATAAAAAATATCTCCATTTCCACCCCACTCGTGGGGAAAGGATACTGCAAAATCCCATTCCTCCCCACTCATGGGGAAAGGATATTGCAAAATCTCCATTCCCACCCCACTCGTGGGGGAAAGGATATTGCAAAACACCCACAGAACTGGTAGTAAAGGGCCGTAATAGCTCAGGCTGTTAGAAGCCTGTTATTAGAACACAGCAGCCTGCAATTACTGCAGGTTCAAGCCCGGCCCGAGGTTGACTCAGCCTTCCATCCTTTATAAGGTAGGTAAAATGAGGACCCAGATTGTTGGGGGGGCAATAAGTTGACTTTGTAAATATACAAATAGAATGAGACTATTGCCTTATACACTGTAAGCCGCCCTGAGTCTTTGGAGAAGGGCGGGATATAAATGTAAATAAAAAAAAATAAAAAAAAATATCTCCATTTCCACCCCACTCGTGGGGGAAAGGATACTGCAAAATCCCCATTCCCTCCCCACTCATGGGGGAAAGGATATTGCAAAATCTCCATTCCCACCCCACTCGTGGGGGAAAGGATATTGCAAAATCTCCATTCCCTCCCCACTCGTGGGGGAAAGGATATTGCAAAATCTCCATTCCCACCCCACTCTGGGGCCAGCCGGAGGTGGTATTTGCCGGTTCTCCGAACTGCTCAAAATTTCCGCTACCGGTTCTCCAAAACCTGCTGGATTTCACTAGGACTAGGTGTGACATGATAGCACTGTTCCAATATCTCGGGGGGAGGCTTCCCCGAAGAAGAGGGAGTCAAGCTATTCTCCAAGGCAGCAACGGATGGAAACTAATCAAGGAGAGAAGCAACTTAGAACTAAGGAGAAATCTCCAGACAGTTTGAACTCTCCGGGGGAATTCTGGGAGTTGAAAGTCCACAAGTCTTAAAAGTTGCCAAAGTCGGAGAACCCTGGGCTAGAGGATTAAGAAGGCCTGGTCCGTTGAGCCAGGGCTAGGCCGAAACCGTCCTCTTACAGAAACGCGATGGAGAGAGGGGGTCCAGCTTCCAGACAGCGGCGACCTCACTGTGCCATTCAACAGAGCCTGCTAGGTTTTCTTCCAAGAGAAATCAGCTGTGAGCCCCGGAGGAGAAGGGCTAGAGGAAGTGGTCAAATGTAAAATTTGTGGGCATGGCTTGGTGGGGGGGGGGAGAGGGTAATGTGACTGGGCGGGCGTGGCCATCTTTTTTTTTTTTAACTTTTAAGACGTTGTAGAAAAAAAATGCTTTTAAAAGGTTCCTCCGACAATCCCAGCTGAGTTGCCCGATCGTCGGAGGCTTTTCTTTTCTTTTAAAAGCATTTTTCTTTTTTTTTTTGCCTTTAAAAGAAAAAGAAAAAAAGCCTCCGACGATTTATTTATTTTATTATTTTTATTTATTTATTATTTAGATTTTTATACCACCCTGCTCCCGAAGGACTCAGGGCGGTGTACGGCCAGATTAAAAAAACAGTACAATATACAAATTAAAACAAAAATTAAAATAACATACTCTATAAATGGCCGAAAATTTAAAACCGTCAAATTTGACCCATAAAATTCATAAAAATACCCCTATTAAAATGATTAAAATTCAAAAAGTTTAAAAAATTAAGCCAGTCCCGCTTGGATGAACAGGTACGTTTTCAATTCATGGCGAAAGGTCCGAAGGTCAGGTAATTGACGCAAACCAGGGGGAAGTTCGTTCCAGAGGGTAGGTGCTCCAACAGAGAAGGCCCTTCCCCTGGGGGCCGCCAGCCGACATTGCTTGGCGGACGGCACCCTGAGAAGACGCTCTCTGTGTGAGCGTACGGGTCGGTGGGAGGCATAAGGTAACAGCAGGCGGTCCCGTAAGTACCCGGGCCCTAAGCCATGGAGCGCTTTAAAGGTGGTAACCAACACCTTGAAGCGCACCCGAAAGACCACAGGTAGCCAGTGCAGACTGCGCAGGAGCGGTGTTACACGATCAGACAACTCAGCTGGGATCGTCAGAGGAGCCTTTTAAAAGCATTTTTTTTCTGCCGAAGAAGTTGTAGAAAAAAATGCTTTTAAAAGGCTCTGACGATCCCAGCTGATCTACGTGATCATCAGAGGCTTTTTTTTTTTACTTTTAAAAGCATTTTTTCGGCCGAAAAGAAAAAAACCGTCTGATGATCGCGCAGCTCAGCTGGGCATGGGAGTGGAGGGCAGGATTTTTGCTACCGGTTCTCCGAACCACCCACCACTGTCGCTCTACCGGATTGGGTGATCCAGTCCGAACCGGGAGCATTTCACCCCTGGCTGGACGGTAAATTACACGCCGGTTGCCGAGCGTCCGCTTTTCGATCGCGTGGATCGGAAGCACGGATCACTCTGGCTGCAAATCGCTCTTTCCAGTTGCTGTCGTAACGGGTCGCTGACGGAACGGTTTTCAAGCCAAGGACTACCTGCAGAGAAAGACAAGAAAAGAAAGAAAGAAGGAAGGAAGGAAGGAAGGAAGGAAGGAAGAAAATGAATCGACAGGCTAAAACAGGTTCCCCCCGGGTGACTTTTGGATATTTGTGTGTTTTACAGATGCATTACGTCCAGGATAAGCTGTTCGTGGGGCTGGAACATGCAGTGCCTACCTTCAGCATCAAGGAGAAGGTGGAAGGACCGGGCTGCTCGTATTTGCAGCACATCCAGATAGAAACAGGGGCGAAGGTGTTCCTTCGAGGGAAGGGCTCCGGCTGCATCGAACCTGCGTCTGGCCGCGAAGCTTTCGAACCCATGTATATATACATCAGGTAAGCAGAAGACGGGATTCCTTCAGGTCGGAGGTGTGTGTGTGGGGGGGGGGAACGATACTTTTGTGGACTTTCAACTCCCAGAATTCCCTGGAAGTCGAAGTCCACAAATCATAAAAGGGCCCTGCCCTGCCTTTAAGATCAAGAAATCGTCATCGTCATTTAACGACCCCATCATCCCTTGCGGGGATGGAGTCTGGGTAACTGAATGGAAGCTAGCAGAGTATTTTAATGGCCGGCTGCCCTTCCCTGTCGCCAGGGCGGAGTTTTGAAATGCCTCTCTACAATGAGAGTTCGTTAAAAGAGTTTTTGAAAACTTTCCCCACCTTTCTCTTCCAGCCACCCCAAGCCAGAAGGCCTGGCAGCAGCCAAAAAGCTTTGCGAGAACTTACTACAGACTGTAAGTTGACTTCACCAACCCGGTTAACTTAAATTCTAACCGCTGCCTTTTTATTCCCGTAACTGCTTCAGCGGCGGGAAAGGTCGTAAAACGGGGCCAAGTTCCCTTCACAAATATTCCACTTCGCGACTAGAAATTTCGGGCGCGCTTTTTGTCACGAGCCGAGGACGGCCTGTACTTAGTAGCCGTTCCTCTCAATGCCCAAGTTGCCGGCCCCAATTATGGTCGCTAAACGAGGACGACCCGTATAAGACAAGTTTCAGGGTAATTTGGGAAGTAATTTTCAAAAATAATTCCTTCACTAAGGAATGAACGGTTGCCACCATAGCAGGGGTCATTTCAGAAAGCCGCCGACAATAAAAAGCCGGTTCCTTGATATAAATCCACCTACGTGGGTTTAGATAAATATAAGTGGATTTATTTAATATTTGCATTTATTGGATCCTAATTATGAATCTGCAATTCCTTTTAAGGTCCACGCCGAATACTCGCGATTTGTGAACCAGATAACCACAGCGATGCCCTTAACAGGTAGGTCTTGACCAGCGGCTTGGCTACAGCTAGTTGTCGTGTCCCACTCCTCCTCCGACGGCCGGGTCTGGGAAGTCTGTATCAAGCGTGGCCATGAAGCCTCTGCAGCTTTGCCAAATTCCTGTCAGAGTTCTCAGGGCAGGCAGGAATCCAAGGTGTGACTTCAGCAACCCAGATGAGACTTTGCTTGACTCAAGGAATGCCAAAAAGCAGATCCTTTATATAGGCCATGGGGTGTGGCTCCATGACTCAGCACTTATCCAGGCCTGCCCCTCCCTTCCTTTTGCTGATGTCGCCTCTCCATTCTCCGGAAGTGGGGATCTGTCCACGTTTTGTCAGCTGCCGGCAATTCTAGCTCGTGGCTGGCTTCTTGCTCACACGCTGTGGGGGGGGAGGTTTATTTGCTCAGTCTGTCCAGGCATGGTGCCAGGGCTGGGGGTTGGAGGCATGCCAGGCCATTCTTCTTCACTATCAGTCTCTGGCTCAGATAACAGGAGATGGGAGGGGCCTGGCTGTGGTGAGGGGGGCGGGCGAGGCACAACAATAGTCCTCGACTTACAACGGTGCATTTAGTGACCGTTCAAAATTACAACTGCACCGAAAAAAACGGACCGAGGACCGTTCTTCACAGTTTACGACCGCTGCAACATCTCCCCCGCATCCCCCACCCGGGTCACATGATCAAAAACTCAGCGGTTTGGCAGCCGGTTTGCCGGTTTATGACCGTTGCTGCGTCCCCCCCACCCCACCCCAAGGTCATGTGATTCCCCCCCCCTCTTTTGCGACCTTCGGACCATCAAAGTCCACGAGGACGCCAGATTCGCTTAACGACCGGCATCCTAACTTATCAACGGCAGTGATAGGATAGGATATAGAATGGAATTCTAGGATAGGATAGGATAGGATATAGAATGGAATGGAATGGAATGGAATGGAAGGAACAAAACGGAACCGAATGGAACAGAATAGAAAAAGATGGAATGAAATTTCAATACCTCGTGGTATTTGTGGTTGTCAGTCGAGGACTATCTGCATTTCAGGTTTCTGACCAGGGAGGTGGGTAGAATTGTTCCCTCTGGTGTTTCGAGGGGGGTCTCCAAACCTATTTTTTTTTCACCCCTTCCTCTTTTCCACCACCTTCAATCCAATGTTGTCATCAATCCGTTCCCGTCCGGCTGGGATTCTTTTGGCTCCCGTCAGGATTCGCGCAACCGGCAACCATCGCAACCGTTCCCCCCCAGCCGCCGTACTACCCCCCCAACGGCTTCCAGGCGAGCTACCCCATGGCTCCGCCCCCTCAGCAGCCGGGCCAGCCCCCTTACGTGATGCCAGGCATCGGACCTCCGGCGGTTCCCATGGCGCCCGGGGTACTGGCCCTCCCCACCAGCGTCCCTCCCGTGCCCACCCAGTACCCGATTACGCAAGTCCAGCCTGCTGCTACCACCAGCCAGGTAAGAACACGCAGTGCTTTCTTTGAAAGTAATATTAAAATAACAACAACAACAATATTGGTTTACATAGTGTATTGCTTTTGTCTATTGCTTTACATAGTGTAAACCTATTTACATAGTGTAAGTCTATTGCTTTACATAATGTAAGCCGCCCTGAGTCTTCGGAGAAGGGCGGGATATAAATGCAAATTTTTTAAAAAATAACTTCCAGATCTTTGGAAAGACTGACTTTAGGTAGATTAAAATGCTATAGAATAGAATAGAGAATAGAAGATAGGATAGGATATAGACTGGAATGGAACAGAATAGAAATAAATGGGATGGGATAGGATAGGATAGGATAGGATAGGATAGGATAGGATAGGATAGGATAGGATAGGATAGGATATAGAATGGAATGGAATGGAATGGAAGGAACAAAACGGAACCGAATGGAACAGAATAGAAATAGATGGAATGGAATGGAATGGAATAGAAATAAATGGAATGGAATGGAATGGAATAGAATAGAATAGAATAAAATAGAGAAGAATAAAACAGAATAGAGTAAAATATAGAATAGAATAGAATAGAATAGAATAGAATAGAATAGAATAGAATAGAATAGAATAGAATAGAATAGAATAGAATAGTAGGAGAGGAGGAGAGAGAATAGAATAGAGAATAATAGAATCTAATAGAATAGATGGATAGAATAGAATAGAATAGAATAGAATAGAATAGAATAGAATAGAATAGAATAGAATAGAATAGAAGGAGAGGAGAGGAGAGAGAATAGAGAATAATAGAGTAGAATCTAATAGAATAGATGGATAGAATAGAATAGATGCATAGAATAGAATAGGGAATAGAATAGAATATAATAACAGAGTTGGAAGAGACCAGGTGATGCACAAATTGAAGAGAAACAGCTAGAAAAAAAATAACGAAATATCACAGTTTGCAAATTGAAGTTGAGCAATTGTGGAGGGAGAACTCAGTGGTTGTACCAATAGTAACAGGAGCCCTTGGAGCAATACCCAAAAGGCTGCCTAGATAGATGGAAATATTGAACTTATTAGACCTGAATATTTTGACTTTGAAAAAAACCCACACAAAATAACCCCACCTTATGCAGAATTGCCTATATACTCAGATGTTACCTTTTTTTTTTTAAGTTTTATTTTAACATTCATATCCAATAACCTATTTAATGTACCATCATATACAATTAATCGGACCTGCCCGGTCACCACTCCCCTTCCTTTAACTCTCTTCCCTTCTCTACCTTCTTCTACTTTCCACAACCATCCTCCCCCTCTCTTATCTACATCCTCTCCTCCTTCCTCCCTACTCCTTTCTTCTCCCTCTTCTATCCCTCTTCCTTCCTTTCCTCTTCCTCCTCTTCTCTTTCCTACCTCCTTCTCTCTTCTACTTCCTTCTTTCCCGTCATTCTGAAGTGGTAGCCAGGCAGCTCCGATCTTACATTAATTATACTTCTTCAATCATCTTTGTACATTAAACATCAATCCATTTCCTACCCTCATCCCCCCTCATCCCCCCTCCCTTCCCCTTCCTCCCCCCACCCCATCTTTAAGGTAAGATGTTACCTTAAAAGCTCTTAGTGTCGTGTCCCACTCCTCCGCTGACGGCCGGGTCAGGGAAATTCGAATCAGGCCTCCACAGCTCTGCCAAAGTCCTAGCAAAGTCCTCAGGGCAGGCAGGAGACCAGAAAGTGACTTCAGCAAGATATGTTTAGACTTTGCCTGACTCAGAGAATGCCAGAAAGCAGATCCTTTATATAGGCCATGGGGTGTGGCTCCATGACTCAGCACTTATCCAGGCCTGCCCCTCCCTTCCTTCTGACGCCGCCGCCTATCAATTCTTCTGATGCGTGGGTCACTCCAGTCTGCAGCTGTTGGCAATTGACCTCCCTCAGGCTCACGTGCTGTGGAGGAGGGGGAGGGGTCTAGTTGCTCCGTTTGCCTGGGCATGGAGTCAGAGCTGGCGGCTGGAGATACTTCCTCCTCTTCAGCCTGTCTGGGCATGGAGCCAGGGCTGGGGCCGGGAGATGCCCCCTCCTCAGCCTGTCTGGGCATGGAGCCAGGGCTGGGACCGGGAGGCATACTAGGACATTCCTCCGTGTTCGGAAGCAGATAAGAAGGCCCCGGCTGTGGTGAGATCGGACCAACACTTAGGTCCTTAGTTAGGACCTGAACTGCCCAGCTTTTCGCAGTCCCAGACTGTGAATCGAATTGAAGATTAAATAATAATAATTGTTATAAAAATTTATTTGCCCCTATCTCCTGTGGTGGGTTCCCAATATTCTTGCCACCAGTTCGCCCCGCATGCACACGCTCGCTTCACGCGTGCTACTTCCACACACGTCCCCGGCTCACGCATGTGCACATTTGCCTGGCCTCGAAAATGTGGCTAAATAGGACGGCATTACACCGGGGTGGGTGGCGAGTCCACTCGCAGTTACTGCTATCAGTTCTCCCAAACTGGTGCGAACCGGCTGCATACCACCTCTGCCTATCTCACCATGGGGCTACTTATTCTAGCGCTTTACAACCGTAAACCATACCGAAGACATCAAAAGCCAAGGTTAAAGAAAAAGTAAAATAATAAGAAGTATAAAGCAGAATGAGAATAAAATAAAGAATGCGACGTTCTTCATTGCGCCTTTTGAATGATGGTTCTAACGTTAGGGGACCGTTTCGATATTTTTTGGGTGTGTGTGTGTGTGTCTCTCTCTTTCCAGACCCCGCTAACTGCTCCTTTCTTGCCTGCTGCTCCTGGAAAGACCCCCCTGTCGAGCGGGACGCAGCCCCAGATGCAGCCCCTTCCTCAACAGGGTCAAAAACGGCGGTTCACCGAAGAGCTTCCCGACGAACACGAATCCGGATTGTTGGGATATCAGGTGCAGTAAACCACCATTGTTGCCTTACCTGCTCCCCGTTTCCCCCCCCCGTTTTCACTTTTGAAATCGAAACGATTGTATGTGACACCCTCGGATGTCAACTCAAAAAGATTCCTTTATTTATTTATTTATTTATTAATCATACTTTTATACCGCACCATCTCCCGTAGGACTCAGGGCGGTTCACAGGCATATTAAAAAACAATATGATAAATAAGCATTAAAAACCCAATTAAAACTTAAATATTATCATAGCCAAATCACTAAAAACGGTAAAAACCCATTAAAAAACCCTTAAAATTTAGTTAAAACATTTTATTCTTAGGCTAGTCCAGCGCGCTGAAATAATAAAGTCTTCAGTTCACGTCTGAAGGTCCGGAGGTCAGGGAGTTGTCGTAATCCTGGAGGAAGCTCGTTCCACAGGGCTGGTGCCGCCACAGAGAAGGCCCTCCCCCTGGGGGTCGCCAACCTACATTGTTTGGTTGACGGCACCCTGAGGAGGCCCACTCTGTGGGAGCGCACGGGTGGCAGAAGGCGGTCTCGAAGGTATCCCGGTCCTAAGCCATGGAGCGCTTTAAAGATGGAAACCAAAACCTTGAATTGCACCTTTAATTAGGAGTGCCGGCAACTCCTGCAAATGGTTTCTCTCGCAGGCTAACAAGCTAACCCTAACAAGTTGTCTGCCACACCTATTCATCTTCGCCCCCTGCCTTTTAATCCCCAGAGCTAGGGTGGGGCTTCGCTAGCAGCAATGGCTCTTCCGTCCCAGGGACCGGCCCATAGATTTCCACTGCTCTCCTCTCCTCTGCCTTCTGCACATCTGTGCATCAGGCACCGGACCCAGCTGTTCCTCCTCTTCCTCATCAGCCACCTCCAGACTTGGGGGCTGTTGACCCTCCATCTGAGGGCTGATGGACGGCCCAGGCTCTGCCTATGTCTCCCTCTCTCTCTCTCTCTCTCTGCCAGCTCCATTCCGTCTTCCCCCTTGGAGCTCCCAGGTTGCTGATGCTAACCCGTGCCGCCTCCTCCTCTTCCTCTGGTTTTGCTGCTGGAGGGGTCTACAACCGTAGGGCTTAGATCCTAGCTAACCTCCGAAATTGTCATTCAAGCATTAGCTGGGCCGACCGTCTTCCGTAGGGCCCAGTTGGGCTGAGGATGGGTCCCTAGAATGGGTCCCGTTTGGGCCGGAGATCACCACAGGTCTTTTCAAGACTTGGGGGCGAGGTTTCGGAGAGACCCTGGATCTATAGTTAGACCTCAACTTACAACCGTTCACTTAGCGAACGTTCCATTTTGATAGCGGCAGTAAAATAACCTTTTCACACTGCAACGTGACCGTTGCAACGTCCCCGAGGTCACATGATCCAAATTCAGATGCTTGGCAACTGGTTCATATTTATGATGGTTGCAGCGTCCCCTGGGGGAGGGGGGGTGTCATGCGACACCCCCCCTTTGGTGAACTCCTGGCGAGCAGAGACAACGGAGAAGCCGGAAGTGCCAAACTTAACGGCTGCGCGGATTCACGTAGCCGCTGTGGCAAGAAAGTTCGTTAAGACGGGGCGAAGCTCCCTTAACCGCTGTCTCGCTTAGTGATGGAAATTTGGGGCTTGGTTGTGGTCGTAAGCCGAGGACTGCCTGTATTTGCGGCAGCCGATTTCCCAAATTATTTAAAAAAAAAAAAAAGCCCGTGAACGAAATTGTATCTCCAGGCGTGAAAAAAAAATTAAGATTTTGCAAGGGAGATTGAGTTTCCCTCAAGAGCCACAGCTGAGCGGCAGAATTCAAATTTTGGGTTTCAAGCCAGATTTTAGGGATGGAAGGAGGAATTTGATTTCAAAAGAGATCAATTTCGTTTCGATCAAGTCACAATAAAAAAAAATGGGAAGATGAGCCGTTTGCTTGCCAGCTTATTAATGAAAGTGGCTGGGAATTGTAACTCACAACAACAAGAGTTTTCTTACCCGGGGCGTGAAAACGACAGGGGGAGTGGGGGGAAAAGCAGCACGAGGTTTTGTGTGTTGCTAAAAGGAACACACCACCCAAAATTGCGTATCGAGTCATCCGAAGTCTTAAGTTTAGAGAAAAGATAACGCTTTCCTTCCGAGTTTCTCTTTCTACAAACATCGCAAACGTGCGAGTTTGCTCAGTGGATTTTTCTCCTAACCTTTTTGGAAAAGACAACAACGATAATGTGTTTGTAGGCAGGGGGGGATTCAAAAATTTTAGCAACTGGTTCTCTGCCCAGTTGCTGGGTGGGCATGGCCTACTCGCCGCCTCCACCACGGCCGGTGGGGGTAGGGCGTTATCGCCTTCCCCAGGCTCCGGAGGCTCTTTTCGAGCCTCTGGGAGGACGAAAACAGCCTCCCCTGGGCTCTGGAGGCCCTCCGGATGCCGGAAATGGACTGGTTTCCAGACTTCCGGTATTTCTGGGAGGCCCGTTTTTCGCCTTACGAGAGCATCCATGCAGGCTCTGCCTTTACCTGGCATCTAAAACGGGCTGCGTGGAGACTCCTGGGAGGGGCGGGCATGGGGCAGGCGGGGCCAGCCAGTCCTTGCAACTACCGGTTCGGTGAATGAGATGTAAAATTAGCATCCGGTTTTCCCGAACCGGTTGAATCCCACCCCTCTTTGTAGGATTAGGCCGCACACGCGTTGGGCGGAGTTCCCGTCCTCCCGTAACGAACTGCTGAATTTTGTCTTAATAACCGCTGCCAAAGAGCGACCGTCCTGACATGGTCACCTGGCGACCCGCTTTACGACCGACAATGATCATAAGACGAGGAGGACCTGCTGAATTAAACTGAAGCACAAGGTCCACCAAAACACGGCGGGATTAAAAATAGCTCCAAATTTAAGCTCTGGGGTCTTAAAAGAAGCCTCCAAATGGCTCCGTCTTCGGCTTTCTGAATTGTAAAAAAAAAAATAGAAAGAAATTTCTCTTGTTTTAGCTAATTCAAGTTGGAGAGAATTCTCCCTGAGCCTCGTTTGCTCCTGTTACCCGCAGAGGCAATTTCCAACCCCCTTGGTCCCTAAAAAAAAAAAATAATCCAAAAACTCTAGGATGTTGGCCGTATCCTCATTGAAGGAAACAAAACAAGAAAAAAATTTTGGGCCTCCAAAAAGACCTCTTTTTTAATTTTTATTTTTTTTTACTTTTTTTCATGAAGGAGCTGATAGCTCACGTCCGTGTTTTAGGTTTGCTAATGCCGCTATGTTTTTCTGCTCATAGCATGGACCCATTCATATGACTAATTTAGGTACAGGATTCTGCATCGCGACGGAAATGGATGGGACGGGCCTGAAGCCAGCAGGTTCCTCAGGAAAGGAGAGAGAGAGGGACAGGTGAGTGGGACAAGCCGGCGAGGTAGGCCGGACCGGGGGAGAAACACAAACCCGCTTTGAGAAATACTAGAAGCGCACAGGTAGCCCTTGACTTGACTACATTTCAGAAGTTATAACGGCATTGAGGGGGAAAAAAAGAGTGACTTAGCAGTGCTTTACGACCGTTACGATGTCCCTGTGATCAAAATTCAGGCGCTCGGCAACCGACTCGTATTTATGACGGTCGCAGTGTCCTGGGGGGAGGGCGTCATGTGATCCCCTTTTGACAAGCGAACTCCACAGGGTGAGGGACACACACCAGATTCTCTTTTAACAGCCGTGCTGCTAACTTTACGACCATGGGAAAGAAAGGTCGTAACAGGGGGCTAAACTCCCTGAACAAACATGTCTCGCTTTGAGCAACATAAATGTCGGGCTCAGTTGAGGTTGTAAGTCAAGGACTACCTGTGTCGATATTAACCCTTTCCATTTCTTTCCCTTCCTTCCTTATACCAAGGAAGATCAAGGCTGAGAAATCTTGAGCGTCCTCCTCATAGTGTCCTGTTTTCCCGGGGCGAGCTCACGTTTTCTCAATGGTTGTCATATACCGTATTTTTCGGAGTATAAGGTGCTCCGGACTATAAGACGCACCTACCTTTTTTGGGGAGGAAAACAAGGGGGAAAAAAATCTCTTGTCTGCCTCCCAGCAATTTGCCTCCTTGCAGCAAACAGCCAGTTTCAGTTTCAGCACAGCCTGATTAGCACAAGGGGGGGAAAAAATTCTGCCTTTGCCTCCCAGCAATTTGCCTCCTTGCAGCAAATGGGGCAGCCAGAAACAGCTGATGGTCGGGAGGCGGATCCAACCGACCATCAGCTGCTTGTGCTAATCAGGCTGTGCTGAAGCTGAAACGGGCTTGTTTGCTGTTTCTGCAAGGAGGTAAATTGCTGGGAGGCAGAGGCCAAAGGGTGAGGGCTGGCGGTGGGCGGGGATACTTCTGGTGTATCATAAGACGCACCCAAATTTTCACCCTCTTTTAGGAGGAGAAAAAGTGGGTCTTATACTCCGAAAAAGCCGGCTTTCATGCCTAAGGCAGGACTAGAATTCCCCATCTCCTGGTTCCTAGCCCCCAAGCCCTCTCCATTACTGGGCAACTTCTTCTCTCAAGAATCCTCTTTACTGTCTCCCAAACAGGCAGCTGATGCCGCCGCCGTCGTTACCAGTGACCGGGATGAAACCGGAGCCTGACGACCGGAACGGGTCCTTGGGGGGCAGCAACGGTGAGCGTGTGGGGCCGAGAAGCCCGCCATGTCTTGGGTTTTTCTGCCTTCTTTTTGCGACGATGCCTCTTCGGTCCGGCCTGCTTGCGGCCGGCATCAACCACCACCACCCCCGCACCCCTCCGGGCCTTAAGCCTCGAGGTGACTTCAACCTTCTCTTTGCTCGGTTGTTAGTAGGGCCCCCAAACCCAGAGTGGACGGAGTTTTTTTTTTGTGTGTGTGTTTCTACCCTCTTTCAAGATCAGCAGCCCCAATACACCCATCCACCCAGGAACGAGTTCTCGCCCCACCATCAGGAGGTTGTGAGTTCGATCCTACGGAGAGTACAAATGTAGATTCTCCTAGATGACCTGCAAGGTCCCTTCCAACTTCCGTTAATCTGTTAAATCTGTCTCCTTGCGGGAATGCCGGCTTCTGCCAAAAACGTTCCCCCAAAAACCCGAGTTCGAATCGACCCCTTTTGTTTCGTCTCGGCTGCTCTCTGAGCTGGGCTTGTTCTGTGGTCGACATTTCACGACCCTTAACTAGGTAACATCACCAGTGCTTAAAGATGCGAGGAAAAGAAGCCGGCTCAGAGGACCCCTCGTTTTTCAACCCCTGAGCTACAAATATTCTACTTTATTGAGTCTCTCATCGCCCCCATCTTTCCCCCGCCTCCCCTCCCCATCCAGCCGCCTCCCCATCCGATCCACAAGACGCTGCTCACTTTTTCCTCAGGAAGCTGTGCAGATACCTCCCACCCCCACCCCAAAGCCAGGCTCACCTGCACAGGCACCCAGTTCTCAATTTAAAACCGTTCATTTAATGACCAAAGTGAACCACGGCTCTGGAATAAAAGCGACCCTGGACCGTTTTTCACACTTAAGACCGTCGCCGACCATTCCCACGGTCCGAATTCAGACGCTTGGCAACTGGCTCGTACTTATGCCGGTTGCAGTGTCCCCGAGATCAGGGGATTCTCCCCCCCCCCTTTTGCGACCTTCTGATGGGGGGAAGCCCAATTCGCTTAACAATCGTGTGATGAGTTTTAACAACCAACCGCAGCAATTGGCTTCACAGGTGCGCCAAGGAAAGGGGTTTAAATGGGGCAAGATTCACTTAACACGTCTCACTCAGCCACAGAGAGATTGGGCTCCACTGTGGTCGTAAGTTGAGGATTACCTGCATCCAGTTTATTTGATGAGGAGAGTTAAAATACAAACAAAAATCACGATTTTAAAATGTTAGTGTTAAATGTAAAATGTAAAATGTTTTTTTTTTAAAAACCACAACAAATAAGACATTAAAAAATAAAAATATCTTAGGAAAAAGAAAAGATTTAACAGATTATACACTATAACATTTTCCCTAATTGAATGCTGATTAATATGACAATATTAGAATAGAATAGAATAGAATAGAATAGAATAGAATAGAATAGAATAGAATAGAATAGAATAGAATAGAATAGAATAGAATGTAGAGTAGAATAGAATAGAAATAGAGAATAGAATAAGAATAGAGTAATAGAATAGAATAGAATAATGAATAGAATAGAACATAGAAAATGAATAGAATAGAATAGAGAATAGAATAAGAATAGAATAAAACTGTAGAGTAGAGTAGAGTAGAATAGAATAGAAATTCTTTATTGGCCAAGTGTGATTGGACATACAAGGAGTTTGTCTTCGGTGCATAAGCTTTCATTGTACATAAAAGCTGTAAGTGATAAGTCATGATCATAAGCTGTCATAAAATACATTCATCGTCAATCATAAGATACATAAGATAGTCATAGCCATAGGAAACTAAATAAGCAATCAACATAAATCGTCTGAGAAAACTGAATAAAACAATATAAATAGTAAAGATACAAGCAACAAAGTTATAGTCATAATTAGAAAAAGGAGATGAGGAAAGATGAGAAGAATAATAGTAATACAAGCTTTTACTAAATAGTTTGACAGTGCCGTGGGAATTAGTTGTTTAACATTAATTTCCCATCCCTTAAAAAAAAACAAAAAAACAGGTCTCCAATTTTTTTTTTAAAAAAACTACTCCACTACTAAACCTGTTTGCAAATTGTTAGTTTTGTCATCTCTCTTTTTTTTTTTTGAAAAACCAATTTGGGCAAAGAACGCTAGCCGGTTTCTTCCTTTTTTTGACATATAATTCTTTGAAACGGAGAGCTCCCAATCGCACCAACCTTGCTAACTTTACTTTTTTTTTCTTCTTCTTTTTTTTTGTGTCTTTCTCTCTCTCTCTCTTTCTCTCTCTGTTCTCTTACATGGTACTGGCGGATCATAACACCGTCGGCGGGACGCCATATCGCTCGACTACCACCGATCTGGGGGGTGACCGTTGATATTCGGGGGCCTTCAAAACGGTGTCCAACTAACGTGTTGTTTTTGTTTTTGTTTTTTTTGAAATTAACCCGTTTTGGGGGAATTGTTTGATCTTTCTCTTCCCTTTTTTTCTACAAACCCCTCTCCTTTTTTGTTTTTGGGGACTGGGGGGGCCATGTGGGGGCTGGGGGAGGGCTGGTTTTCTTTCTTTTTTTTTTTTTCCCCCTCTCTTTTCATTCTTTAGATCATCCGTCCAAAAAGATGAAAACCAGAGAAAAGGAACTGGGGCTGGTAGCTTACACCGGCGACTCGTCGGACGAAGAAGAAGACCACGGGGGGCTTAAAAATGCAAGCGGCTACTCCCAGACCTGGAGGTTAGGGTACCAGTATCCGTCGTCACAGCAACGGGCAAAGCAACAGATGCCGTTCTGGATGGCCCCTTAGGGTCCCACCGCCCACCCCCAGCCCGTCTTCGCCTTTCCGTCTGGAGCAATAAAAACCGCATGTATTCCGATCAAAGACAAGTCTGTGGAAACCCAGAAGTTCGTCCCCCCGCCCTGCTCTCTGCACATGCTTGTGCGATGCAGTACGCCTCTATTTTTGTTTTTTGGTTTTTTTTTTCTGTGTGGCTGGGCTGTTTCCCACGCCTCCCTCCTGCCCCCCCGCCCTCCAGTACCGAACGACTGCCGTTTGGAGTGACTTGGGAAAAACCGCCGGCTGCTTTGGCGACACGACAGCCGATCCTCCGTGGGTTGGGTTGTGATCCCTCGCAAAGGAGCGTCCTCGCCTTTCCTGGGCACCCGAATCTTCGCTGCAGCAGCTTTTTTGGGGGAGCGGCCTTCGGAAGAGGCGCCAGCCGGCCAGCCCGCTTGCCCCACGCCACGCCGGCAGCCGTTCCGTGTTCGTTTCTCGCCAGGAAGAGATTTTTTCCCCCCGCCAAGGCTGTGTGTTTGTGTGTGTGAGACGCTGGAATGGAGAACGGAAAACCCTTTGCTGGATCGTTTTATGGACTTTAGAATCCTTTCCCAGAAGGGATTTCTGTTCCTTTTTTTCCTCCAAGCAATTTATTTTTATTTTTTTTAGCGTTAGAAAACGCAGCTGTTGTTAGCTGTGTAGGCTACCGTTTAGATCCGGCTGGAGTTCTTTCGCCTGGCTGATTAAAACCTTTTCATCTCTTGGCCTTCCTCCCGTTTTTATCAAGGCAAGGAACAACGGCACACAACGTTGTGGAATTCAGACTATTCATCTCTTCGAATTCAGCCCCGTGGGGGGGGAGTATTTTAAGTTTTATTTTTAATCACGGCTTCCCTCTGCCAGCATCAAATTCATTTTGCCATTGGTTACCATCTCCTTTTCTGTTCCAAATTTGCGAGCGGCCGACCAGATTTTGGGTTTTTTTTTTTTTTTTGTGATTGTTTTCCCTTTTTAAAAAAATAATAATAATACTTCTGGAATTGATAGAAGGCAGTCCTAGCCGAAAAATTAGGATTGTTTCTATAGTGGTTCGGAACGAAACCGGCTTTTCACCCGGACTGTGACTTAGTAAAACATGGGGTTTAATTTTTTTTTTTTTAATATTTAAAATAATTGGAACAAGCGTCAGATTATCTTTTTTTTCTTCTTCTGGCAGGTTTGCTTCACCTCCAAACCAAACCCAAACCCACCCCACCCCTCAAACCTCACTCTGTTCTCTGATTTTTCTACATGTTGTAAATAAATTAAACCATAATTTCACAATAAATGTACAAATGTTCTACTTCCGTTCTTGTCTGTTGTTGTTTTTTTTAAAGGTGAATATGAGTTTGTTTTTAGAAAATGTTGTTTATTTGGTTTTTTGGGCTTGGAGTGGGGTGAGAAAGGCTGGTTGAAGAACCTGGGAGGAAGTTTTCCTAGGTTTCTTTTACATTTCTACCAATAGGTTGAACCGTGTTTGTTAAACCTCAGCATCTTTGAGATGTGTGGACTTCAGCTCCCACAATTCCCCAGTCATCTTCTAGCTCTCAGAATTCCCCGGCCAACCTCTATGGACTTCAACTCCCAGAATTCCTTGGCCTCTTGTCGACTTCAGCTCCCAGAATGCCCCAGTTTGTACAGATTCTAGCTCCTACTATTCCCCAGCCAGCTTGTGGAGACTCACAACTCCCAGAATTCCCCAGTCATCTTTTAGCTCCCAGAAATAGCTAGGTAGCTTGTGCAGACCTCCCCAACTCCCAGAATTCCGCAGCCAGCAGCTGGACTTCAGCTCCCAGAATTCCTTGGCATCTGTTGACTTCAGTTCCCAGAATCCCCCAGGTTATCTATCTATCTATTGAATTTATATTGCTGCCTATTCGCTCGTGGCGATTCAAGGCGGCTCGCAGAATATAAAACCACCTTTAAAACAATAAAACTAATAAAAAGAATCAAATAATATATAGATGCTTTATGGATCAGAGGTCTCCAACCTTGGGAACTTTAAGCCTGGGGAACTTCAACTCCCAGAATTCTGGAAAACAATTTTGGGAGTTGAAGTGTGTATGTGTGTGTATATATGTGTATGTATGGATTTTTCAACTATATATATATGGATTTTTCAACCTACAGCTGCACAAGGACAAAGAGAAATGGGACGTTTGGTTGCAACCCAAACGTCTGGTATCTTTTGAAACCCTCAAAACAGCCTTGCTCTTCTTTTCTTCGCTCTCACCCACAGAAGACCCTTCTTCCCCCACCACCCTTCCCAGGAGGGGTGGAGCCCCCTCGACTGCATTCACTGAGTTCAATACACAACCCGTGGGGCCGAAACCGCGTCCCTCCCACGCCGCCGGAGGGTGCTTTTCCCCGCACGGGGGGAGGGGGGTTGGGGTCCCTTGCGCTCCAGAACCGGAATTGTAAAGCTTCCGTTAACCAGGACCTCCCCGGGCGGGGCTTGCGCGCGCAGGCGCCCTGCGCCGAAAGGCGGGCGGCGTGAAGCGTAGTATTGGGGGCGGGGCCAGCGTAGAGGAAGGCGGGGGGCGGGGCCAAGCACCGTCGGCGCCGACGCCATTTTGTCCGCCTCAGCTGGCGGGAAGATGAGGCGGGGAAAGGCGCTCCGTCGCCTGAGGGAAAGCTCTGCTTGTTGACGGTCGTCCACCGCCCCCCCACCCCGTGAGGGGCCCCGAAGGCCTCTGAGGCGGGATGGAGCCCACGGGGCCTCGGGGCCCGGTTGGAGTCGTCTCCGGCCCGACTGCGGGGCAACCCCGGGAGTACAAACTGGTGATGTTGGGCGCCGGCGGGGTCGGCAAAAGCGGTACGTGAGGCGCGGGAAAGTCGGGTGGCTTGGCCGGCCGGGGGGGGGGGGAAAGGCCGGATTTGGGCCTGGGGGTGGGGCTTCGGGCCCGCGGAACTCCCTGCCACTAGAAGCCCCGAAGCTTTTAAAAGGGGAGTTTTTGCAGGTCCTGAGGGGAACGTGACTTTCAAGGCCTTGACAAAGAGGACAAGAGGCGGGGGAAGACTGGGATGTCTTTAAAGAGCTTCGTGCCTGTGGAACTCCCTGACACTAGAAGTCCCTCTGGGAGAGAGTTTGCGGCTTTGGGGAGGGCATTAACCCCCCTCCCCACTTTTATGGCCTTGAGAAAAGAGGACAAGAGGCAAGATAAGGCCCGGCTGGGCCTTGAGGGCTTTGTACCCCCGGAACTCCCTGCCACTAGAAACCCCAAAGCTTTTAGAGGGAGTTTGCGGGTCCTGAAGGACCTCCCCACTTTTATGGCCTTGAGACGGGGAAAAGGCAGGGCTGGGTTTTGAGGACTTAGTGCTGGTGGAACTCTCTGCCACTTGAACCCCTGAAGCATCTCTGGGATGGAGCTTGCATCCTATAAGGGGCTGTGTGGGATCTTAAGACCCCCCCCCCCTTCCCCATTTTTTATATAATAATAATAATAACAGAGTTGGAAGGGACCTTGGAGGCCTTCTAGTCCAACCCCCTGCCCAGGCAGGAAACCCTACACCATTTCAGACAGATGGTTATCCAGCATTTTCTTAAAAATTTCCAGTGTTGGAGCATTCACAACTTCTGCAGGCAAGTCGTGTATGTATATATGTGTGTGTGTGTGTATGTACGTATGTATTATATATGTAAATGCATACTTTTTTATTTATATTTTTGTCATGTTTATGTAGTGTATATTGTAGGTGGTGACCCTTTTGAGAGCTCTATCTGACGACATTTCATTTTAATGTACGCTGATTAGGGTGCATTTAATGACAAAGTTATTCTAAGTTTTGAATTTTGCATTTAATTTTCTTCCTAATTATGCTATGATTTTTTTTAAAAAATTACTATTTTGAGCCACGCTGGAGTCACTCCTATGAGATGGGAGGTGTAGGAAAGTGATGAATGGTTAAATCGTGATAGGGCAGAGACTTGGATGGTTTAATTGTGGTTTACTGCACAAGCCAGGATGGGTGCAGTTGCCAAGTGTGGTTTCCAAGCTGAAATGAAGTGGGTTCAGCCAAGGTGCTAAATTAAAGCCAACTGCCCAGTCCCTCTGTTAGGAAGATGGGCAATTCAGACAGACGGTATGTATGTAGGTAGGGGTAGATGATAGATAGATAGATAGATAGATAGATAGATAGATAGATAGATAGATAGATAGATAGATAGAGATAGATAGATAGATAGATAGATAGATAGATAGATAGATAGATAGATAGATAGATAATTGATTGCAATTATTGTTTGGGGTGAAACCATGTGTTTACTCCTGAAACATACTGGGAGCTTCTTATTATAATTGCATTTATTTATAGCCAGAAGTCCTGCAAATGTTATTTTGGGTGAAACCACATGTTTATTCTTGAAACTGATATATTGGGAGCTTTTTATTATAGTTATATTTATTTATAGCCAGGAGATCTGTAATTATGATTTTTGGACAGTTAACCATGTGTTTAATCCCAAGATTGATAATGCCAGAAACTTTTTATGATTGAATGCTTTTATTTATAGCCTGAAGACTTGTATATTTGTTATTGTGGGCTGAAACCATGTGTTTATTCCTAAGATTGGCCCAGCAGAAACTTTTTATGAGAATTGTGTTTATTTGGAGGTGGATGGTGTATGGAGATACTCATTACCTTTATATAGTCACCCTTCTCATATCTGTGACTCCAGGCAGCTTATTTAAGATTGATAAAATACAGAATGGAATGTATAGAATTGACTCTGAATTTGTGTAGTCAACGTCCTTGTTTTGAAATTGCTTGCAAGCAAACTGTCAGGTGATGGGACTCTAGAACCTGGCCAAACGAAAGATCCCAGTAAGATAGTTGCTGGTTACTGGTCAAGTTAAATTTGTGGTCAAAATCTTCTCCCAGTGCATTGTCTCAAAGCAATCTCCATTGTCACTCTCTTTGTTTGGTGTTAACCTGCTTGTTTCCTCCTCACAGCCATGACCATGCAGTTCATCAGTCATCGTTTCCCAGAAGACCACGATCCCACGATCGGTGAGTGACTCTGGCTGCTGCTTTACCCTTTACTTTCTTAATTGTCTAACTGGGTTTGGTGCCCGCCTGTCCCAAATCCTCCTGTAAATACCAACACATTTCAGCATCTGCTGATTTGACAGCTGGCGGAGAGTGAAGAGGCTTTATAATCTATTAAAGAATTTCAAGAAGTCCATCCCGGCTGTTTTGTCCTAGTGTTCTGGGATTTTTTTCTTCTTCTTCTCGCCTTCTTTTCTTGGCAAATCTCTTCTCAAGATTGCTGTTAAATTTGAGGTGCCTCCTGCCCTTCATTATCCTTTCAGGCTGCACTGCCAGACACTGTCTCAGCGAGGGGCTTGAGAAACCACTTCTGAGGTTGCACTCTTGATAAGGAAGATGCATTTGTCCGAGGATAAGTCGCAAGGAATAAATGACGTTTGCACTCGATCCATCCCTGTGGGGAGGAGCTAAGGATGGACCCTGAATAAAGAAACCGAAACTTGAGGATTCAAGGAACTGTTAACTTTCCATTAGAGTTAATTCAGAAAACATAGGAGGGTCGATACTCCTGCACCACACGTGCAGCTAGAATCACGAAATAAGACAGCCCCAAAATCCCCTTAGAATTCAAACAGCTGACTCTTCCTCATTCATCTGCCAGGTGGGAAGGATCAGGACCACATGCTCAGTTCCAGTTAAGCTGATCTATCGCTCAGGCCTGTACATTAGTGTAATCGACTAACAGGCTGGCACTAAACTGATGCTAGATAAGAGTTAAGGAATTCAAGAGAGAACAAGTTGCCCTCAGAAGTTGCGAATGCTCCAACAATGGAAGTTTTTAAGAAGATGTTGGATAACCATTTGACTGAAGTGGTTAATTTCACTTAACCGACTCTGTTCTGTTCTAATCTATTCGAATCTCTATTCTATTCTGCTCTAGTTCTATTCTATTCTATTCTATTCTATTCTGAGGGGTTGGACTTGGAGCGTTTGTGGACATGTGAGGATTCTAGGCCCTCTCTTGACTTTGCCCCCGGCTCCGCCTCTTCTTCGATATAGCCCACCCTAACCATATCCCTTAATTTCTGAAATAAAAATGGCATGGAATCTTGCAAAATTACAATTTTAAAAAAAAAATCCCTTTTAAAATGCACCTGTTCTCCTCTCTCCTCCCCCCATTGCTCAGCCACAGATTGGAGGGTATCACTTGGGAGGGGAGGAAATCCCCAGAAACATGGAAGAAGCTTTCCTTTCTGGGTCACCAATAGGAGTTTGCGGGTCTTCTCGGTTTACCTGAATCTGTTGCTAATCCAGGCGTCAACAGTGTTCCTGTGGATGCGTTCAGGAAAACCATATTTGCGCAATGCCCCAAACACCTCTGCGCGCCCTGCCTTCTCCCCCCTCCCCCAATTCATTAATGCTGAACGTGTATTATGGGAAAAAAAATTGAAGGCCATCCTATGTGTGTCTCTGTAGAGGATGCTTACAAAATGCGGATCCGGATTGATGACGAACCTGCTAATCTGGATATTTTGGACACTGCAGGCCAGGTACTTTGACAACTATGTAGCCTTTCCTGTTGTGTTTTTTTTCCCCCCCTCTCTCCTGGGCTTCAGTGTTTTCTGAACAGCCCTCCGGGGTGGTTGCATGTCATAGTTTGCATGCTTTGTATCAGGGGTCTCCAACCTCGGCAACTTTAAAGCTTGTGGACTTCAACTCCCAGAATCCCTCAGCCAGCAAAGCTGGCTGAGGAATTCTGGGAGTTGAAGTTCACAAGCCTTAAAGTTGCCGAGGTTGGAGACCCTTTCTTTGTATGGATAACCGAAAATAATCTCTTCGTGAATTCCTGGCGGAGGCCAGAATTGAACTGGGGACTCGGCTTCCACAGTTTGGTTGGCTTGCTTTGCCACTAGCAGTCATTACACTGTATTTTTTAACAAAAATAGCCCACCAGAATATTCTGGAAACCCAGCTGTTTCCTGCACTTGGCCGGCCTCAAAAAGCTTTCAGGAAGAAGCTTGCTGAAGCCTTTCTGGCTGGCAACCAAAAAACCCCATGTTTTCCCTTCCCACAGGCCGAATTCACTGCTATGAGAGATCAGTACATGCGAGCTGGCGAGGGGTTTATTATCTGTTACTCCATCACGGACCGCCGAAGTTTTCACGAAGTCCGGGAGTTTAAACAGCTCATCTACCGTGTGCGGCGTACAGACGAGACTCCGGTGGTTCTCGTCGGCAACAAGTCTGACCTAACTCAACTCAGGCAGGTAAAAAGGCTTGAAATGTAGAGTAGATTTACCTGTAGTCCTCGGCTTACGGCCACATTTGAGGCCCCAGATTTCTGTCGCGAAGCCAGACATTAAGTAAACTTTGCTCCATTGTACAACCTTTCTTGCCACAGTCGTTAATCACCGCAGGTCCTAAGCTAGTCCCACAGTTGTTGAGTGACTCTGGCTTCCCCCTTGACTTGGCTTGTCAGAAGGTCGCAAATGGGGATCACGTGATCCCTGGGACCGTCATAAATATGAGCCAGTTGCCGAGTGTCTGAATTTTAATCACCTGTTTGCTGCAGCGGTCGTAAGTGTGAAAAACAGTCTCAAGTCTCTTTTTTCAGTGCCGTTGTAACTTTGAACAGTCACTAAATGAGCTGTTGTAAGTCGAGGACTAGCTACTATTTGGGAGTTAATTTTGTGCATCAGAGAATCATGGTTGGGATAAATCAAGTATTTCTAGATATATCGAAATTTTTGAAAAGCAATTCTATTTCCATCCGAAATACTAGATTCTACGCCAGTCCATTTCTGAGTAGTTAGCTGTTCGGAACAACCTCACAAAGAGCGTCAGCTAGCATGGTCACTAAATGAACTGTCGTAAGTCGAGGTCTGCCCTTATTTCCCCTCACTGTCCCCTACTCGCATGCGCTTTCTTGCCCGAAGGTCTCCAAGGACGAAGGCTCGGCGTTGGCCCAAGAGTTCGGCTGCCCCTTTTTCGAGACCTCCGCCGCCTTCCGCTACTTCATCGACGACGTCTTCCACACCCTCGTCCGCGAAATCCGGAGGAAGGAGAAGGAAATCGTCATGGCGTTGGAGAAGAAGTCGAAGCCGCGTCCGAGCGTTTGGAAAACCTTGAAATCTCCCTTCCGCAAGAAGAAAAATTCCATAACCTGAAACCCCCTCCTCTCCTCTCCTCTCCTCTCCTCTCCCTCCCCCCTCCCACCAAATGGCCAGAGGGAGCTCTGCAGAGAGAGAGGCAAATCTGCCCTCCAGCTTTTGAACTCTCTCTCTCTCTCTCTCTCTGCTGAGTGAGTGTGTAAACAGAACTCCTGATCTGTGCCAAAAAAAATCCCAGAAGGCCGTTCTTCTGCAAAATAATTTTTCCTCCTTGCACCGAGCGACACACGGCCTCGTCTGCTTGCAATTTCTGCCTACCCAGCTGGAGCAGCCTTTGCCGAGAAAGCAATGGACTTTGAAACAAGCCAACCACCTTTGCGAACAAGCCATTGTTTCTGTGCCTCGAGAGGGAGAACCGACCATTTAGAAGCAGTCCAAATCCTGTAGCCCAGGGGTCTGCAACCTTAAACGCTCAAAGAGCCATTGGGACCCGTTTCCCACAGAAAAGAAAACACCGGGAGCCACAAAACTTTTCCCGTGCCTGACTATTCCTTGAGTGGCCACAAAACTAGCATATGTAGTTGAAATTAAATGTTCTGTTTTCTTCTGAATTGGATTTATCCGTGGTTGGCCTATGGGGGTTGAAAAGCTCAATAAATCGCGTGCCGGCGGATGTCACACATTGGCGGTTGTGACGCATATTTTGAGTGACAAGGAGCCGCGGCAGAGGGATGAAAGAGCCACATGCGGCTGCTGACCCCTGCTTTAGCCTGTGGGGTGAGGTGAAGGGAGGCAGACGGGATACACCATAAAACCAGGTTTTTAATTTCCACTCGGGGTACGGGATGCAAACGGGCCTGGTTGCTGTGAGGAGCAACTACACAGCTTCTTTTAACTTCCGAAATTCTGCTGTAGCATCTGTTTCTCGAGCTGCCTCTTTCGCGAAAGAGCGCTGCTCCCCTCTTTTCAGCCCTTGTGCACGGCATCCTCAAAAAAGCTAGGGATGCCATTGCAAAAATAGGAACGTCGTAGCTTACACCACTTTTAACAGAAGAACAGAGTTGGAAGAGACCTCAGAGGTCTTCTAGTCCAACCCCCTGCTCAAGCAGGAAACAGACAATTAAAGCTGCAAGGCCCCCACTGCCATCCTGGGGGAGTTGTTTATTCGTCTTTATATTGCTTGTGTAAAGGTTATAGGTGATTTAAGGCAGGGAGAATGTCCAGGAATAATTTTAGTCAGATTCCTTCACTTTGGCGAGAGCAAAGGGAGAGAGAGAGAGAGAGAGAGCGAAAGTGGTCGGATTGGGGTCGCGCTCCGAGAAATGGTGGGAAGGGATGCTGAGAGGCAATAAGGGGACGTGAATTGGAGGTGTAAAGTTGTAGCATGCTATAAGAGCAAGTGGTAAATTGAATTTGGGAGATGAGTTGGGAAAGCGAGAGTGGTGAGGTATTTACTTCACTTGTGCGAAGACCAGGGTCAAATTTTGTAGCGTAACTTCACACAAGGCATGTTGGTTAGTAAGAGTACCGAGTTTTTGGCCATGCTGAGCCAAAGGGGCCAATCTGCTTTTATTAATTAAAAGAGTTTGGGTCCGGGGTGTTTTGTTTTTTTTTCTTTTCTTCCTGGGCTGCCTTGTGGATGGACCCCAAAAATGGAGTCCGCATGAATGAATTATGGAGATTTTGATAGGCTTGCAGGTGGAATGAGGGAGGTTCACCTAGAAATAGAAAACTGTGAATAAGGTCCTTGGTGTGTGTCTCAGAGGTCGTGGAATTCCACCCCCCCTCGCTCTCTTAAATTTTGTGACCTTGACAAAAAAAAACACAACCTGCTTTAAATTGAATTAACTCTTTAAACAGAGGGCTTTCCTGTCTGCCTGTCAGGTCTGAGTCTTTCTGTTTTAATAGCCATGACACGTTCCTTGGGCAATTTTTACAAAGTGTTTGTAATGGTTGTGTGTGGTTTACAAGGAGTCAGGAAATAGGACAGTCCCTTGCCAAGTTTAAAGAACGAGAGAAAATAATGGAAGCTTTTTTTTTTTTTTTTTACTTTTCCTAAGAGATTGAAGAAGCCTTAGAAATTTCTTCTCGGTAAATTTTTAATGATGTTGGATTTTCAAATGTTACCGATTATAGTGTTTGATATACATACGTATTTATAGACTCTGAGAAACTTGGTAGTGGGGGAACAGGAATATCACATTCCATTTAGCAAGAGTTATTTTTGAATGTATTTTATTGACTGTAGCAATATACAGTGTATTTAAAATTAGTAAATTAAATGTTATGAACAATGCTGGATACTTTCCATAGCTATTAATTTAGAAGCAGAATAAATCTAATTTTAATTTTTATATTATCACATAACTGTATAACATGATAGATACATCGGGGGGGGGGGTTTAAGAGTAGTTTCAGGGTAAATAACATCGCTAACATTTGTGGCCGAAGGAGTCACAATTTCAGTTCTGTTTGGTTTTTACTTTTCAAGTTCTCATTCCAGAAAAAAAAAATGACTTGAAGCAAGAATTCATTGTAAGGAATTCAAAGCCTGCTGTTTAAGCCAAAATTTAAAGCATTTTTTTTAAAAAAAAGCAGCTTTCTTAATTTGTGCCTTAGCAGAATTCAGTATTTTGTGGTGCTAATGGTGAAATCTTTTTTTTTTTCTAGCATGATTACATCTGAATATTAAGCACTTTCTTTGGACACAATTCCTGTCTTTTTATGGTTCACATATATATTGCACTTGATACAATAAATATTTTTTTAAGCCTTCGCTTCTGTTTCTTTCCTTTGAAAATTGACGACAAAATTGCATGTTAACCCTTAGGCATGAAAGAGTGGAATAAGAATTGTGAAATTGTGAGTTGCCGATCCTGGAAATCTACACAGCCATTCATTTGTCCCAGGCAATCCTGTAGTCCTTTAATACAAGGGTCTCCAACCTTGGCAGCTTTAAGACTTGTGGACTTCAACTCCCAGCAAAGCTGGCTGGGGAATTCTGGGAGTTGAAGTCCACAAGTCTTAAAAGTTGCCAAGGTTGGAGACCCCTGCTTTAATAGACAGTATTTTTCTAATTTTTGGTCAGCTATACAGGGAGTCCTCAACGACCACAATTGAGCCCAACATTTCTGTTGCTAAATGAGACACTAAGTGAGCTTTGCCCCATTTTACGACCTTGCCACAGTTGTTAAGTGAATCACTGCAACTGTTAAATTAGTAACCCGGTCGTTAAACGAATCTGCCTTCCCCATTGACTGCTTATCAGGTTGCAAAAAGGGATCACGTGACCCGGGAACACTGCAACCGTCACAAATGCGAGTCAGTTGCCAAGCCCCTGAATTTTGATCGCGGGGAACCTGCAACGGTCATAAGTGTGAAAAACAGTCATAAGTCGCCTTTTTTCAGTGCCGTCGTAACTTCGAGCGGTCGCTAAATAAACTTGTAAGTAGAAGACTACCTGTGCCATTTGGGGGATAATTTTGCACCTCGGAGGAACATCGTCCGGATAAATCAAAATATTCCTGACCCAGTATGACAGATATATCGAAATCCTTGAAAAGTAATTACGTGAGGGGTCCTTGGTGCTTTCTAAATATAAATTATTTTAATTATAAGATATAAAATATCTTAATTATAAGATAAAATATAACTATATTTCAATCTAAACTACTAGAATTCTACGCCAATCGACTTCTTGGTTGTCGGCTGTTTAGAACAACCTCACGGAGACTATCAGCTAAAACAAATTTTTAAAAACATTAAAAAGCTCTTAAAAACACGGTATGAATTTTTGTTTTTTTGGTCAATAGCACACATCTGGTGCAGAAGTTAAAGTGTGTGTGTAATTATATATATATATATATATATAATATATATATACGTTTTCAAAGGAAGAAACAGACGAGCATACATTGCTCCCAGAAGCACGAAGCTGAAACCTGATGATGACGAATGAGACTTCGTTGAAACGTCGCCAAGACACTTCCAATTTTATGCGGGAGAAAAACCCGAATAACCAAAGACCACAATTGTTTGCAAACCTATTGCTCCTATTCAGTGCCAGGTATAAAATTGGAAGTGTCTTGGCGACGTTTCGACGAAATCCCATTCGTCGTCATCAGGCTAGGTGCTTTACAGTTTCGTATTTCTAGGAGAATACATCGTGTATACCTAGCACTGAATAGGAGCAATAGGTTTGCAAACAATTGTTTTCTAACAGGATTGGTGATTTTGTTTATGCATGTGTACACTCAAACACACACACACACATATATATATATTTTCTCTTTAACCAAAGAGGGCAGATGTCCCCTTGCCCATTTTTTGTTCTCCTTACAGGCTTGCTGGCACAAAAATCAACAACCCACCTTCCTCGTCGGCTTAAAGAACTTGGTTCTTTTTGCTTGCTGGCAAAAAATAAAATAAAAAAACCCACCTTCCTCGTTGGCTTAAAGAACAGCTCATTGTCAGAAGGAAGGAAAAAAAAAACATTTCCCATCTCTCCTGGGAGTTTGGTGCCTCCTGGCACACAGAGGTGGCGCTGGCTGGCGCAGCAGTGGAAGAATGAGGTAATGGGTTCGTGGCGAGGCTGCGCGCCTGGTGTGCGTGCGCGGGGGGGGGGGGAGGGCGACAGGACGACACAATGGGTGGGAGATGCTTTAGAGATGGGCAGAATAGCCGAGGCTGCCAAAGGCCGCTTGGCGGCACAGCTAGGGAACTGCCTCCTTGCACGAGGCTGGGGGTGAAATCTGGAAGCTTTTAAGCAGGCAAAGTAGGGGGGAAATTAATAGTAAAACCCGTGTAATCTCAATCCCTCTTTTTAGCATTAAAAAAAAAAATTCCTGCAAACCGTTAAAGAGAATGAATTCCATTTTTATTTTTTTTAAATCCCATTTTATTCCGCTTCCAGTAGCGAAAGACGCTTCTTTGGAGAAGAAACGCAACGTCTTTTGAGGAAAATAATAATAAAACATAGGCAGTCCTCGATTTACGACCCCGCTCAGCCCGACGTTGATGTTGCCAAGGGAGAAATCGGTGAAGCGCGTTTTGCCTCGTTTTTGCGACTTTCCCTTGCCACCTTTGTTAAGGGGATTTGTGAAATTAGTCTGTGAAATTAGTACCGACCCCAGCTGGGACGTCCTGATCGTCATAAGTATGAATCAGTGGCCCAGCGTCTGAATTTTGATCACGTGATTGGGGGGGGGGCAGTTTACTACAATGGTCACTAAATCCAACTATTGTAAGTTGAGCTCTGCCTGTAGGTTTTTTGTTGGTTTTTTTTTGGAGTTAATCGGCCTGCAAGCAAATTTTTCACTTGGCATGATGCGTGGGAATTTGCAAACTCTTGCACATTGCTAAAATCAACAACGACGCTCGAAAAAGTTAATAAAGTGACTCCATCTTTTATTTGAATGTCCGGGTATGCATTAAAACAATATTGACGTTACACATAGCAATTACATGTTGGTTAGGTTAGTATAACAGCATTTATGCGGTTGTACATGGCTCGACTTTTTCTCAATTTTTTTTTTTTTTGCCTTTTCGTTTTTGTTTTGACGCAAAGTTGTAACTTCGTTGTTTTTTTTAAGCTCCTTTTTAATTTACTTATTTTGAAAACCATTTTTTTACAACAGACACAAGGTAGAAAGAAAAAGAGGAAAAGGGGTCGGGGAGAAGAACTGGATGACAACCGAAAAGAAAAGAAAAAGGGGGGGGGGAGGAAAAATTACGTCACATCTCGGGGAAATTTTAATGGTAAAGCAGCTTTCATGAAAAGAATTCCCATGTATTATGGCGATGGTGGCAGTTTATTATTCTATTCTTATTATTTTTTTAAAAAATCATCCTTCGTTTTCCCACGACTCCTGTGGAGAAATAGAACTGTTTCCATAGGCCTGGAAAAGACAACAGGTGGGAACCATGGGTCCTTCTGGATCACAACTCCCATCGGCCTTGTCGATTTGGCATGCCAACAGGGGGTTCGAGTGAAACCCAAAAGGCCAGGCTCCACACCCCTGAAAATAACCCTAAATCTATTTATACCCTGAGCACTTTTCCTTAAGAACTATTCCAGGTTTTCCTTTATTCTTTAAAGGAAAAAAAATAAAAATAAAAGCACATCTTTTTTGCTTCTGTGTGCAAATTAAAATTGGGGAGAAAAAAAAAAAACCACGCTTCTTTAAATTGAAAGTTTATTCAGCGATTAAGCAGGAAAGAGGGCCAGTTTCTGCTCACGGAAATTTCCCTAGGCAAAGAATTTGCTGATAACGTCATGTCCATTGCTGAGTTAATCCCACATTTGTTTTTACAGGAAATGGTGGTTTTTTTTGGTTTTTTTAAACAGCCGCTTGCCATTCAGGCATTTTTTATTTTTCTTATGCCCCAGTTCCAAAAAGGAAATTCGTGTTTGTTAGACAAATGCCTCTAAAACCCACTGCGTGTTATGTACAAGCGAAGTTAATTCACCCAAATCATAGAAAAACGGCAAGAGGTTTTAACAGAGATAAGGGCAAGCGAAGAAAAACCAGCAAATCGACACGAGAATATATATATATATATATATATATAATTGTTATTTTTTTTTAAAAAAAAGGAAGTCGGGAAGAAAAGCTGAATAGAACCAGTTGTGAATACCTGCAAAAGACTGTTCAGCACAAAAACACAACTTCTCGTAGTGACAGATAAATTGCATTTTTTTAATTAAAAAAACAAAAAAAAACAAACCTGCATCTCGATACTGGTTAAGTTATACTAATTTTTTTGTGTTTTTCTTTTTTTTTTCTTTTTCTCGACGTCTGTACTCAGCATGCAATAGTAGTGCGATTACGCTCGTTTTGTTTTTTTTTAAATATAGGTTTTGTGGTATTCTTAAAATTAATGCACTCTTTTCCTCTTTTTTTTTGTTTTTTTCCTCCTTTCCCACGGTTTGTAGAACCCGGGTACGTGTTGTTGCGTGTCGCTGTGTGTATGTGTGCGGGCCCTGTAAACAACGTCACAACAAAGAATCAGTCAGCTGCTTCTTATGGAAACGGTCAGTTCTACGGCTAAAATAGAAGGGGTTGTTTTTTTGGGGGGGGAATGGGAGGGGTTTCTTGGGGAGGGGGGGAAGAGTCTCTTGTAGGTGGGGCGCGGGTGTGAATCGACCCACCCGCGCCTTCCCCGTGTACCCTGCTAATATTCGCTCAAGCTGTGCCACTTTGCGATCTGCTTCCGGGGGCTTTCGCACACTTCCCGCCAGTGTTCCACTCCGCCGGCCGTGACGCTGTGCGCCCCTAGGATCAGCCGTCCGACCACTTCGTTTTTGGTGGTCCGGTCAAAGTCGATGACCAGGAATTCGATGCTGACATCCGGCAGGAGATCGGTGGGGATGTCGTAAATGAAAGACTCGTTGAAGATGGGGTTCAAAGTGCACTTCTTCACGTGGGTTTTCTTTTTCGCGATCCGCTTCCTGCCGTAGTAGACGTTCACCTTGACGTAAGGGTCTGAGGAAGGGAAAGGAGAGAGAGAAAGGCCAATAACACAGTCCAGGAACAGGGCTGCTTCTCCGGGGAGTCGCAGACCGATGTAAAGGATTGCAGCTAGTCCTCAAACTTACAAGCGTTATATACTTGCTTTTGCGCGCAAAAACCAGAGCCGGTTTTGCTTCTGCTGTGCCAATTGTGGCTTATTCAGTAGAGTTTTATATTTTATGTCCCAGGAGTCTTTTTTCCTGGATTTGCTAACTAGATAGTTGACAGATTGACCAATTTTGACCTTCCCCCTCACCGCATTATGTTATCAGGACGGCTACCCAGTTCCGTCTTTCAATGAGAAGACTACAGCATTCTCATCATCAACTTTTAACAACTCCATAATCCCTTGAGAGATGGAGTCTGGGCAACTGAATGGCGGTGAGTGGGTTTTACTGGCCAGATGCCCTTCCTGTCGCCAATGCGGAGTTTTTCCCCCAGCAGATATATTCTCATTGTGCCCAGAGAGAGAAATCTCTGCCACTACCTAGGATCGAACTCATAGCCTCCTGATTGTGAGACGAGAGCTACACCTCTAGGCCACCGCACCACTTTCAGCATTCTCCTTATGTTTCCCCATGTCTAGAATTATCCCACTCCTGACCCCAGAAATCAGTTTATTCACCACTGATCCAGAATGTGGGTGACCTGTTTTAGGAGTATCACAACTTAAGAATGGGCAGGCTCCACCTTAAAAAGTTAGCGGTCATCCTTCACTTACGACTAATAAGGGACAGGCTTCCATTATGGTCGTAAATCGAGGACGACAAGTAACTTTTTAAGGTGGAGCCTGCCCATTAACGGTTCTTAAGTTGTGATACTCCTACAACAGATCATACGGAACCAATTTTACGACTTTTTGTGGCAGTCTTAAAGCAAACCAAGGCAACTAACTGGACTTGGGGGGTTTGGTTTTTTTTGAAGACATTTTGCTTCTCCATCCAAGGAGCTTCTTTTGTTCTGACTGAAGGGTGGAAGGATTCTCAGAGGGAGCGCTAACAACCAGATGACTACAACGAAGAAGCTTCTTGGACTGAGAAGTGAAACGTCTTCCAAGAACAAACCAAAGTCCAGCTGGCTTTTTGAAAAAGGACCTTTGGGGCAAACTATGACCTGGATGATGGACAAATATAAAATGTTGTGTCAGCAGGAGAAGCTCCAGGTAACCGAAGGTTTCAACTCTATAGACCTTGGAGCACCAACCTCGGAGACCACCAAAAACTCCGCAAAAGATTGCATAACACAGGGTTCCCTAACCTGTAGCCCATGGCCCACTATTAAGCCGTGGTCTAACTGTCACTGGGCCGTGTGCATGGACGCATCTCCTCGTGCGTATATGGCCCCACTCTGGTCTTGTTGTGGCCCACCAGCGGCCAGCAGAATTGGACAGTGAGGAGGCTGGGGAGGAACTTGGGCCAGTCCTGGGGGCTGGGGAAAGCTCGGACGAGGGCTCTGCATTGGAGGCAAATAGGGGGGCCAAGGCCATCTGATAGCTATGTGCTGCCTCCGGAATCTGACATCAGCGAGGTAGAAGAACAGCGGGAGCCTGTTCCCAGTGTGCGCATGCGCAGAGCTGCCAGAAGACAAAAAACAATTAAGAAAGCGGGTCGACTTGGGAGTAAGGCTTGGGGATGATTGGCCCCGCCCATAAGACATAAAAGAGAAGCGAACGGGACACGAGCTTTTGCAGGAAGCGATTAGTTCATCTGGTCGGTTCAAGCTTTGAAAAAGTTCTGTTTCACTCTGTGCCAAGCTTGGCCTTGCCCTGCGTGTGGCAATTAGATCTCTGGCAGCGTTCCAAGGGAGATAAGGTGGGTGTTTATAAACATTCCATTGAAAGACTGTTTGTAAAGCCTTGCGGACTGTGAATGACAACAATTCGCAGCCGTGAAAATAAAAAAGGTTTTGCCTGGACTAAGGTTGTGCTTTACACTTTCTAAGGCGGCCTAGGTCAGAACAGGTGTGGCCCCACTCGCGCGAGCGTCATCACAAACACTCGCCGTCCCACTCGCGCAAGCGTTGCCATGAATGTTGCGGGCGCTCAAACACACACACGCGCGCCTCTCTCCCCAGATCATTCCCTCTTTCCCCCCTGGTTCCAGGCCATCAACCCGGAAACGTAGGGGAACTCTGGCATAATGGACCGGGATCAACACTGACAGTCCACCGACGTTTCAGCACCCCGGATTTTTTGAGGAAACCCAACGACAGGCTGAAGAAAATAGCTTCTACCTGAGAGACCAGTGATGTCCATCTTTGGCAGCTGCCTTGCCTTCAGTACCATGACGGTCATCCTTTGTGTGACAGGCTGGTAGGACAAGGACACCTGTAGCTCTCCTCTGCTGACGCATTTCTGGAAAGAGAAGAGACATCTTCTGGAGGACTCGCCTTACGATACCTGAGGATACTTGAACAACTTCTGGACATGTTCAGCCAAGCATCCCTGAATGGAGTTGACTGTTTTACTGGCCAGATGCCCTTCCTGTCGCCAATGCGGAGTTTTCCCCCCCGCCCAGCAGATACTTTTTCAGTGTGCCCAGAGAGAGAAATATCTGCCTCTACCTAGGATCGAACTCACAGCCTCCTGACTGCGAGGAGAGAGATCCACCTCTAGGCCACCGCGCCACTTTCAGCATTCTCCTTATGTTCCCCTTATGTTTCATAAGGTCTCATTCTAGAGACCTTATGTTCTGGTCTCTAGAATGATCCCGCTCCTGACACCAGAAATCAATTTATTGATGATTGTATCAGCCTCACTGCTTTTCTCTAATCTTCTCTGGATCCTACCCCCATGTTAGTTCCCCAGGATGCTCAACAGGTACAGAATTTACAGCCCCTCCTGGAGAAGACCAAATGGAATTCAGGTAGCCCTCAACTTACAATAGTTCATTTAGGGACCGTTCAAAGTTACAACAGCGCTTTAAAGAAGAAGAAAAAAGGAACTTGGAACGGTTTTTCAGCGACCCGTTTTTTTTCCAACGTCGCCATGGTCCTGTGATCAAAACTCAACTGGTTCATATTTACGACATATTTGCGACCTGGTGATGAAGCTAACTCAACGGGGAAACTCAGATCCGCTTAATAACCAGGGTGACTAATTTTAACACCTGTCAGTGACTCGCTTAACAAACGTGGTGCGAAAAAGTCGTAAAACGGGGCAAAACTTGCCAAGATACTTGCTTAGCGACAAATGAATTTTAGGCTCCGTGTTGGTGGTTTTTACATCCCTTCAAACCTCAATGCCTTCAAACATTTTTTTCTCATTTTAGATTCCATTCTCAGTATTTAAATCATTTAGCATAATACCAACTCTTTGAAGGTTATTATGGATTTATTAATGATATTTTAGAAAGGACACTATGAAGAAAAACTGAATTTTTTCTTATTCTTTCGGTTTTTTTTATTGTTAATAATCTATGAATTGTCATTGAAATGTTAAATATATGACTGATGTTG